>NW_007728179.1:0-74607 GCF_000696425.1 Galeopterus variegatus | reverse complement strand
TTTTAAAAAAAAAAAAAAAAAAAAAAAAAAAAAAAAAAAAAAAAAAAAAAAAAAAAAAAGAAGCACTGGGAATGGTGATAGGCCATCTTGCTGATTAATGGTTATACTTTGCCAGTCAGTGAGGTGGGAAGGGCAAGGGAATTAATGCCTATCTTACAAGGGGCTGTGATAATCAAATGTATGTCAAATGCTCTGCTCAGTGCCTGGCACCGAGGAGGTCAGTAATAAATAGCAATTCCTTCCCTCTACCATACTGCGGTCCCTATATCCCAGCTCCTGCTCCCTGCTTTGTACCTCCACATACGCCCTTTTCCACTTTGCCACCCCCATTCATGCTCCACTTTGGAGGCCACCAGAAACTGCAGTTTCCATGGTAATCAGTGTCCTCATTAGTTCAGAGTCTCTTAGTGTCCGTCTGGACTGGGTTCCTAGCCCACATCAGAGGGAGGTTTCCAGTGAGCTTAAGGGCTGTTGAGAAATTGTCAAACATAAGCCATTACATTCAAGTTGTCCTAATTAGATGCAATAGCACACAGTGTTATTTGGGTCTAAAGAGCAGGGATGTGAGGAAACCATCCTGTCCTGGGCTGACAGCTTCTAGGCATCTGGAGAATTACTGTCTCCCCAGAACTTGCTGATGAGGGATTATATCACCAGACTGCAGGTGCTGGAGTGTGAGTAGGGGGTACAGCAGATTGGGCAACCAACCTCACTGAAGGCTTTTGAGCAGATCACTGGGGATTTGCACTTTCCTCATCCTCCCACCTGTCTCTTATGGCTCTGAGGCCACAAGAATTTCCTGCTCTGCTCAGGCCTGGTTTCTATACTGTTGCCAACCTTGTTCCTGACCTTGCTCCTTCCCTTGGCCTGCTTTGCTCATTCGTTCATTCAGTCAGTCATTCAGCCACCATTTATCAGCCCTACAGTGTGCCAGGCGCCGTTCTAGGCACTGCAGATATAACAGTGAACAAAAGAGATGGAGATTCCTAACCTCAAGGAGGCTACAGCCAAATCGGAGAACACAGATGGAAAACAAATAACTACATTCAAAATTGAAGCTGACCTTTGGGAGAGAAGTTCACTATCTTGCTCTTGACTAGGATCCTAGCCCCTTTTCTCCTTCTACTCCTCCTTATTGATGTGTACCTAGAGCAATTTCTCCTGTCCACTTTCCACAGCTGCTAAGGGGTCTCATGAGCATACATGGGAAGGTTTGAGACTTATTACTGTCCCCAGTGGCATGAGTTTGGAGGTGAAGGTGAGTATCCTGGGAGAAATGGTCATATGAGGGCCTCAAATCCTGGGAGCCCTTTGCAAACAGGAAAGGTACACGTTGCTTACCAGGGCAGAGGAACGTGGACATCTCCAACCCTCCAAGTCATTAGGGGACCACTCTGGCACCTTCAAGCTGAGTCAGGCTTGGCCTTTCTCGCCCCCCATCACGAATCTCCTGTTTTGGTTTATTAGTTAGGCCTCCATCCCCTGATCATTCTAAGTTTGCCAAATGAGAGAAAAGGAAAACTGGCACTTGAGCCAGAATACCTAAAAGCCCTGCCTGTTTAGTTTTCCCCCTTCAGAAGAGAGATGTGGGATGGAAGTGGGTGCCAGGCATGCTGGAAAAATCCAGCAGTATAGTGAGGACTCCGTTGAGAGAATTTGAGTAAACCATTAAGTGCAGGGGGTGGGGGCTAGCTTGACCTCTGGGGCAACTGAGAAACTGGGGATGACATGCAGACCTCCTGAGCCACTAAGTGGGGTCTGCTATCTGGTTGTGATGGAGAAGGCCTGGCTGTGGCTGCCACAGTGTGCCAACAACTTTGACCATGTGATCCTGGGTCATAGGGTTGCCAAATTTAGCAAACAAAGGTACAGGACGCTGTTAAATTTGAATTTCAGATGAACAACAAATAATGTTTAGTATATGTATGTTCCCTTACAGTCTCTGCAGGGATCTGGTGAGAATGGAGTGGGGAGATGATGGAGCGGGTAGGACTGAGCTCCCAAACAGTCTTGACCATTTCTCTGTTTGGTGTTAGGATGGTGGGATGCATGCAGATGCATCAGCCGGGCACACGGCCTTCTCTCTGTGAATGAGAAGGCAGAGCTTCTAGAAGATTCCAAATGCTCACACTGTCATTGATTTGGTTCTTGAATCTCTGACACCCTCTCTCCAGAGTAACACTGCCCAGAGGGAAGCCCATCTAGGGCAGGTTCAGTTTAACTGTGGGCTTTCACTCCTCAGTGCCCTTCTTTACCCTTCTCACCCCTTCTCTAAATGATAGCGACAGTGGCAGCCTACATGTGGACGCCATTTCACAGTTCACAAAGTGATCGGCCATCTCTCACTCTTCTGGATTCTCCTCATAAGTCTGAGAGGGACTGCTCATTGTCTCCTGTTTACGAGTGAGGAAACCAAGCCTCAGAGATTTGCCCGGTGCCCCACAGGCCGGCCCTCCATCCACTCAGGCATTTTTATAACAAACATCAGGGACTGTCTCTTGTGCGGCTTGTGTTAGGGGGCTGGGCACTGGGAACAGTGAGATCCAGTACCATCTAACTCCTGCCCTTGAGAGCTCCCATACCAGGGTGTGGGGGAGTGAAGAGTCAGGGTCAGGGGCCAGATGTGTGAAGAGGCAGGAACAACACAATCCCGCAGTGCTGGGCTTGATATACTGAGGACCCGGTCAGGGGTGGCTCAGCGGAGGGAGTGAGCACTCAGCCCCAGGCGGTCTTCCCCTCCAGCAGGCAGCTCTTCCTCTCTTTTCAGGCTGGCTGCAGTCTCCACTTGCTGCCTTGGAGCTGACCCCTGGAAGTGTCCTGGGGCCCCATGCACTTGGCCTACAGCCTTCCCCCAGCTAGGCCGAGGCGGCTTCTCGGTAGGGAAGGGAAGCGCAGATCCTTTCCCTGCTAGGCTCCCAGGGGCCTTGCAGAATGTTCCTATTCCTCTGCCCACCCCCAACTACAACCCTTTTGTCAAATACAATCTTTCGTGGAATTCCAATTGTGAACAGATGAAAAGAGTGCTGGTGCTCTGTTTTACAAGGTGGCTGGCGACTCCAGAGTCCTCTGCTCAGCCTTCCCTTCACTGCCCTGGCTGCAGTTGCCTGTGTACCAAGTCTCTGGAATCCCAGGGTTGGCAGAACACACTTTAGAAACCAGCAGCTGGCTTTACTTATCATCACAGGGTCTGCGGGACAAGCAGGGCCCTCTCACAAATGGTGGCTCAAACTAAGCTCACAATTTGCTCCACCCACCCTGCAAGTAGTGCTCTTCCTCCTGTGCTCCCCGTCCCCACTATCCACCCAGGGACTGAGTCAGAATCTTGGCCATCACCTGTGGCTCCTCTCTCCCTTCACCTCCACACCGGATCCCCAGGTGGGTCACCTCCTTGTCTTCCAGAGCCTTTTCTGTCCCTTGCCTTCCACCTGTTCTCAATTTTTATGGTGCTTTGTTCCCCAATAGGGGACAGTCTTAGAAAGTTTCCCTAACAGGAGCCTGGGTCCTAGTAAGGGGTGGGCTACCCCTACCCCAGACAATGAAATCAGTTTAATGGGGAAAGAGACCTGGGCCAGCAGGCCTTTCTGCACCAGCAAAAGTCCTCATGAGCCACCATGGGGACTTACGCTGTGAGCCACTTACTCCAGTGGAGGTGGAGCTGGTCCTGTAAGTAGGTGTTAGGAGAAAAAGAGCCTGTGTGTCAATCATAGGACCCGTGGGCCCTGACAGCCACCCTGTGCCTGAATGTTGTCCTCATGTGGCATTTGACACACATCTCCATTCCTGTTCAGAAGCCAACCTTGCTTCCTCAGTGCCCACAGGATTAAGGCCAAACTCCTTATCCCAGGGCCCAGACTCTAGACCGTGCTGCCCTTTTCAGGCTCACTTTCCACCAGCCCCTTCACAGAACCACCATTCCAGACGAGTGGGTGTGCTGCACCCAACACCCTCCACATATTTCCTGCAGGATTGGGTGGGACAAGGCTGCATGCCGGGAAGGTACCCAAGCCTTGGCGGGGCCTGTGGTGTGTGCTCACCAGTGGGACTCCCCTCTGGAGGTATCAAATGGGGCCTCTGCTTCAGAGGAGACATCACCCGTTATATACACTTCCCACCATCTCCCCTACCACCAGCCTGGCCTGACGCACCACCATCTCTCACAGCAGATTATTGCCATAGCTCCTCAAAGATCTCCTTTTTCCTGCCCCTTTAAAACTGTAAGTCAACACTGTCTTTTCTCCACTCAAAGCCCAGCAATGGCTCCCCATTTCCGTCAGAGTAAAATGCCGTGTCCTTACATCAGCCTACAAGCTCATCTGCTCAGGTCCTCTCACTCACGTGGCTCCGGTCTTCTTGATGCTCCTTGAAACCTGCCAGGCACTCTTTACCTTGGGGGCTGTGCCTGCAACATTCTCAGTCCAGACAGCCACGCAGCTCACTGGTGATTCTCCTTCAAGTCTTTGCTCAAATGCCACCTTCTCAGCATGGCCTTCCCTGACCACACCTTTTAAAATTATAAAGCCTGTGGCCCCCACTCAACGCCTTCCTGCTGTCCAGCACTCTGCTCAAACTTTTTCCCCCATAGCATAGCTTTTATCACTTTATACTATATATAATTAGTTAATTAATTTCCGTCATCTGTCTTTCCCCACCAGAATGTGAACTTCACAAAAGCATGATTTTTTTTTTTTTGCTTTGTTTTGCTCACTGATATAACCCAGCTGCCTAGAACAATGCCTGGCATATACTATGCCCTCAATAATTTTATGTTGCATTAAAAAACCCTTCCAGTCTTTCACTCTTCCATGCACTTGGCCCAAAGCACACACCTGGCTGGGCTTAGATGCTCTCAAACTCACACACCCCATTGCACACAGACACACACTTGGAGGTGCCGCCTACTGACATGGATATACAAACATATGTTGACAGCTAGATACATATTTACTTTTGTACATATATACTCTTATGCAAAAGCCACATGTGCACATGTACATGCATGGAGGAGTCCCATTTTAAAAACCTATTTTTTATTATGACTTTGAGGGAACTTTTTTGCAAAATTTTCTTATAAAAAATTCAAACCTACAGATAGTTGAAAGAATTGTACAGTGAACACCCACTGCCTACATCGCACAGATAGTATTTTGCTATATTTGATTTATCACACATCTATCCATCACTACATCCCTCTATCCACACATCAATGTGTTTTATATGAATTTCAATATAAATTGCAGACATCAGTACTCTTCACCCCTAAACACTTAAGCATTAATGGGAGTTCAATATTTGTTTACTCTTGAGGTAAAATTTACATGCAGCAAAATGCACAAATCTTATTCACTGGGTTTTTTTTTTTTTCCTTTTTGTCTTTTTTCGTGACCGGTAATGGGATCGCAACCCTCGGTGTCGCGCCCATACCGCGACCGGTAACGGGATCGCAACCCTCGGTGTCGCGCCTGCACCGTGCTCAGCCAGTGAGCAGGAACCGGTCTCTATATGGGATCCAAACCCTCGGCGGGAGCGCCGCCGCGCTCCCAAGCGCCGCACTCAACCAAGTGTGCCACCGGGCCGGCCCATTATTCACTGGGTTTTGACCAATGAGTTTTTGATCTGTGTAACTCAAAGTCTTATCAAGATAGAGAATACCACTGTCACCCCCCAAAAGTTCCATAATGCCCTTTCCTAGTCAATCCCTTAGCAGAGGCAACCACTGCTCTGATTTTTTCACTATAGATTAGTTTGCCTGTTCTAGAATTTCATGTACACAGAATAATATAATATGTACTAGCATTTCCTTATTCATTGAATAAAAAACTTATTCAGCACCTACTATATGCTCACAAACATACACGTGATGTCTCTTCACTTAGAGTAATGAGTTCTCCCAGACTAACCAAAAGGACAACGGTATTTCTAGGCCTGGCCTGTGACCTCCTCTCTTCTAACCTCCAATCACATTGTCATTGAGAGACCACAGACAGCTGGGCCTCAGAAACAGAAATGCAGGACCTATGTCCCATCTGAGCCCTGGGCTCCTTCCTGCCCGCCACTCCACCTCCAACTCCCGCAATCCAGACTGGCCCTGGAAGCCTCTTGTCAGCCCCACCCCACCCCCACTCGCTTCCCACACCAGGGCTTCATCCAAACTTCTCTATCCAGGTGCGCAAGGAGGTGTCACAATCTCAGCCCAGGCCATGCCCAAGTGGGTAAAAGTGCAGGTGAGTAGGCAGCTGGAAGGAACTGGACAAGCAGAGGTGGTACATGGCCCTGCAATCCTGGGTAGGGGTGGGGCAGGGAGAGGGGAGGCGGAGACTGGGCAGGGGCTGGAGAAGAAAGCATGAAGAGAGGAAACATTGCAGGCCCCTGAGCACTCAGGGCTGGGTAGCTGAACAGCACTTAACTGAAGCCACTGGGACCCTGAGCATAATGCTCTTGCCCTCCAAGAAGGACCTCAAGGCCGCCCTGGAGGTCTTTGCTGTTTTCCAGTGGGCCCTCAGTGTCTTCGTTATCGGTGAGTCTTCAGCCTTTGGTAGGGTGACCAACTGTCCTGGCTTGCCTGAGACTGAAGGATTTTAGAGTCACAGGACATTCAATGCTCAAACCAGGGTTGTCCCAGGCCAACCAGGACAGTTGGTCACTCTGGTCTCTGGCCTGACCCACCTGGACATGGTATTCGTGGGATCTGTGAGTGTCCATGTGGGCATGTGTGTGCGCATATGGGTGTGTGCCTTGCTGCAGAGATGTATGGCGAGCCCTCCTGGGTGTACATTGGGGTGTGGAGGGCATGTTCTGGGAATATGGGGATCAGTTCCACTGAGGCTAGCTAAGGAAAAGGGCTTAGCTGCAACTGCAGAGACTCCAGCCAACCATCAGTGAGAGATAGTTGGCTTGGTAGCAGAGGGAGACTCTGGAAAACTCTCACCCAGAGGAATTTAACCATTCGTCCATCCACCTTTCCTAACACCTACACCACAAAAACTTTGTGAAAGTTACTTACATGCTGGCCATTGTGTTCTAGTTGCTAAAACAAACCATTGCTGTGGGAGAGGGGACTGGAAGAAAATTCTCACCTGTCTAGTGGTTCAGGAGAGTACTGGCTGGAATCAGCAGCATGAATTAAATGGTCTTGTCAGCCATCTGGGAATAAAGAACACAGGAAGGCCCTGGGGGCCCAGAGCTGGCACAGGGGCATGCCAGTGAATAGGGAGAGTGGGCATTCCTTACCTCAGCTCACTACCACCCTAGAGGGGCTCAGAGACCTGCCTAGGGTGGGCACTAGGACCCCCCAACACTGAAAAGAGAAGTATTAACCTAGTAATGATGGCAATCAGAGTTGGAAGAGACCAGAGAAGGGAATTCATATGTGTTAGGTAGGTACTTACTCTGTACCAGATATTTTCACACCTATTATTTCATTTTAGCCTCATGCCAGCATTATGAGATAAAAGCTATTATTATGCATAATAATTCTTACTAATAGCTACATGCACATAATGATAGCTAACACTCACATAATATTAGCTAACTTTTATTGCACCCTTTTTTTCATGCCAGGCACTGTTCTAAGTGCCGTATGTAGCTCATAATCTCCATTGTACAGATGGGGAAGCTGAGGTCCATGTAGTAGAAGATGTCACTGAGCTGGGAAATGGAGGAACTGGGTTGGACATTGAACTCACCAGGGCTTGAGTCTAGTTTATGAGTTCCTTTCTTTGCTTCCTGCATCTGGTCACTCACTGCTGATTGGGAGGAACACAGTAGGCCAGAAAGGAAGGAGGAAACCAGGCCCTCTGCATATGTGAAAGTTCCTGATTGAAGGTGAAAAAGGCCAGCTCAGAATGTCCTCCTACTAAAGACAGGATCCCCAGCTGGGCCTGTGTTTTCTCCCCACCATGGGGCACAGGCCACTGGGCACTCTTCGGTAACAGCTAGTTCCCCATCTGCATGGAGGGGCAGCTATCCTCACTCTCATCCCTCCAGAGCTGTCACTCCTCTCATCCCTCTGACTGCTGCTAAAGAGCGTCTGAGTTGAATCCGCAGGTAAAGAACTGAAGAAGAGCAGTGTCCCTGTCTGGGCTGGGGTTTCTTCCACTTGGTTAACAAATTCGGCTTTCTTCTTTGGCCTTGGCTCCAGGGTTCTCAGAAACTTGAGTCAGTGGCCTTGTGGCATCTGCAACCAATTCCTGCCTGTACATCCTGCCCTGATCCATAAGCTTTAGGACATCAGGTCGTGTTCTATTGCCTTTCTTGAGTTCTTGTCATCCCCACAGACTTGGCTTGTTAAAATCCTCTCCCTTCCCCACACTGCAACTGGATTCCCACAAGAGAGAAGAGCCTCCAAGGCCCAGGAGCTGACACTGCACTGGAGGAGAATGACCAATTATTGAAGGCCACCCTGGCCAGGTACCGTGAAGGGGGCTGGAGCCTGTAGGCTGCTATGTCTCCTTCCTCAATCCAGTCTCCAATCCCAATCTTCATAGGCAACCACTGTTAACAGTTTTTTGTGCATATAGCCAGAAATGATGAATTTTCTGTACACACATAGATATACCCACATGCACGTGCACGTGCACACACACACACACACCTACCTATGTTCACATTCCAGCTCTACTACTATCTGTGCAACCTGTAGCAAGTTAGTTATCCTCTCTGAGTCTTGTTTTCCTCATTTGCAAAATGGGTATATTTAGGGTATAATTAATCAGGATAGTCTAGGTATGCTGTGATAACACATTAACCCTGAAATCTCAGTGGCTTAACCCAGCAAGTGTTTATTTCTTGTTCATGTGAAATGCCTAACACAAGTTGGTGTGAGTCTCTGCTCACTGTGGACACTAATGTTCAGGCTGATGGAGTCACCACCAAATTGTGATGCTGTAAGATGTGGCTTCAGGGATTACTACAGCGTGGGAAGGAAAGTGACTGCAGAACTCATACGCAGTCCTTACTACCTCCGGCCAGAAATGATGGCTAAACAACAATTTTTGAACTTCCTTAATTATGAGTGAGCTTGAGCATCTTTTTATATATTTATCAGCAATTAGTGTTTCTTTTCCTGTTAACTGCCCATTCATAACCTTTACTAATTGTTTTATTGAATTGAGTTGACTCTTGAAGGACAGATAGGAAATAGGTGAAGAAGGGAAGAGTGTGGAAGAGAGTGGGATGGGGGAGAGCATAATGCATTCGCGGAACTTTCCGTGGCTAAGTGGGATGGGAGGGCGGCGAGAGACACAGAACTGGTGCTTGATACACGTTTATGCAATGGACGAGTGAATGAATGAGAGAGGGAAGAAAGGAGACTGGAGAAGCAGACAGGGAATAGATTGTGTAGGGTATTGTAAACCATGGAAAGGAATTTGGACTTTTTCCTGAGGGCCGTGGTAGGGTTTGGTGCAGGATGATGGCATGACATTTATGTTTTTGAGAGATCACAACAGCTCTGTATAGCAAATTGATTCTAGGAAGATAGGAGTGGAAGTGGTGATGCCAGGTAGGAGCCTGTTGCAATCATCGAGGTGAGAGATGGTGATGATGTGGATCAGGCCAGTAGTGATGAGGATGGAGAGAAGAGGAGGGATTCAAGAAATTAGAGTAGAATTAATAGGACTTGATGATCAGAAGATGTGGGTGAGAGTAAGGGAAGAAGCAAGATTGAGGGTTCGAGTTCCAGTGTGAGATGGCAGAGGGGCCAGTGGAACAGAGAAGGGTTAAGGAGGAGAGTGGCTGAAAGGGGGATGAGTACAGGGAGAAAACTGTCCCAGGGAGCTCTTAACTAGAGTTTCACTCTTGGGTGTACAAAGACGTAGTACGGGGCAAGCAGAAGAGCTCTAGGCCCTGGTGGCAGGAGACGTGGGTTCCTGGACTCATACCTCCCTCACTAGCTCACATGGGACAGATGGGGAAAATGTTCCCTTAATGCCCTCCCAGCTCTTCACTCTAGCAGTGGAATCATATCCATTTGGACCCTAAAGCCTTGAGAGAAGACCCTCACAGTTAAGTCTATGAGGAAGATAGGGAAGATATTGGTATTTTAATCCCCATTTTGCAGATGAGGAACTGAGGTTCAGTGATGTCTTTGATCACACACGTAGTAAGTGGCAGATCCAGTATTCATCCCATCACAGAGCCCTCTGCCTGAGGCCACACTCACAAGATGACCCCAGCACTGCCTGAGTTTGAGGAAAGACTAAGGGAAACTGAGAGGTGTCTTCTGGACAAGACCCAGGACTCTCTTTAATTCTCAAAGAAGTCAGTAGTTTTATACGGCACATATTAACAGACCGAAACTGCTGACCTTGCTCCACCCTTAGCTCTGTTCCCCAGAGGCATTTTCAACTTCGTCAGCTCTTTCTTCTGGTATTTAATTCCATATTTCTAAATTGTACTATTTAGAATTTCTAGATATTACTATTTTCTGATGTAACAATTTCAGACATTGTCTATTGACATCCTAATATGGAAGATGAGAATCTGGTTCTATACACTATTGCTAGAACTTCCTTTTCCCCCAACCTCCCCAAATTGTTATAGCACAAGTTTTGGTTAAATACCTGACTATGACTAGGAAATATAATTCACAATTGAGCTATTTAGTGTGCCAAGATGACATTTCCTTTCTTGTGCAACTTCTTGCTTTCTCTGGAGTTAATAGTTACCTCAATTTAAATTTCTTTTATCTATTAGATATCTATTAGTTATCACCAATTCATCCCCATACTTTCCACAGACAGGTTAATCTCTCAATATGTACAAACACATCAGGAATCTAGAAGTCATTTCCTTGAGGACATTGCCGGAGACTAGTATCTTTCTGTTACAATGTGGCCTCATGCATAGCTGTCACCTCCAGGGCACAATTTAAGAAGTTGCTCACTCTCAGAGCTGTGCAAGTATTGGGCCAGTGCTTGCACAACCCAGAGGGTGAGCGTCTCCTTCAATTTTGGGACCTAGGCACCTTGCTCACCTCTCCCTAGCCCTCGCCTTGCTCACTTTCCTTCTTTGTTGGATCATTTCCCCCCTGGATTCCATGCCTTCTGGTTTCTTGGTCTGCTCGCTCATTTTGGTGAAGCACATCCTCTGGTAGTTTTCTGAGAAAGGGATATGGGAGACAAATAATCTGAGACTGCATGAACCTGAAATCGTCTTTATTCTACCTTCATACTTGATTAATAATTTAACTCCATATGGAATCTCTTAGCTGTGTCTAGTGTTAGGTATTTGAGTCTAGGGCCTCTTTGATTCCGTTTTTCAGAGCAGAATCCTCCCATCATCCAATTGTGTCATGAAGGGAGGGGGGTAGGGTACCTGGGCTTCTAACTAATTTCTTGGCCCACTTTCAACCACCCTCCAGTTTTTTAACTCTGTTTCTTATCCCTGCCTTTTGTGACACCTGGTGCCCCCAAATTTTGAGTCTTTCCTAGATTCTCCAGTGCAAACAGTCTTGCAGGCATCCCCCTTGCAGGTAGCTAGATTTCAGCTGTCTTTCTTCTAAGTCAGTTACACCCTCCTCCATCTACTTTCCAGCATGCAGATGTCTTGCTGATATCTCTCATCCACTGTAGGCACCTCTCCAACTCTTTTTTCTCCTTCTGGATCTATATTTTAAAAAATTTTCATAGTAATTTTCATGGGGCTACAGCAAGAAGTCAAGACAACAACTTGTGGTCAGTCTGCTATGTTCAGTTAGAAATGTTTTCTAACCTTTATTTTGACCCAATTTCCCACACACTCTTATTCACAGCTGTCTTAAAAACTGAGTCCAGCGATAACTTGAAGTCAGTGGGGCTCCCTATGACTCATCTCCAGTAGCTCCTTCGTAACCACCCTAACCGACAGTGTTCCTGTTTTATCGGAGCTTAACATGGCCCAGTACCTTATTCTCTTCCAGCTTGTATTTTCCTTCCTTTTTTGTTTGCCATCTTGTGTTCTCCCGACCTGGCTGAAGGTGGGTCTTTGCTTTCCCTCCACTGGTGCCTCACAGAGAAGACATGAAGAAGAAAATGTGAGTTGCAAGAAAACTGTTCCAGGACTCCTGGCCTCTGATGGCCCACCACTGGCTCCCTGCCATTGAATGCACTGCAGCCAGAGTCCAGCGCAGTGCTGGAGCAGGTCCCGGGGAGCAGAGGGCTTACTGCGTGAGACACGGCTGAGGAGGATAACACCTTGCCGTCTAGACCCAAATCAGGTTCCCAAGGCCAGAGAGGAGAGGGGGCTGGGGTGCGGGCATGCGAGCTGTGTGCTAGGGGTGAGGGAGCAAGAGCGTTGAGTGGCCATGAGTGAGAATGTGTGTGACCTTGGGGTGCAGAAGACACTGGAGGGAGGGTAAGTGTGAGGGACTGTTCACAATTCATTAACTCCGGGCTGGGTTCCCTCCAGCAACCACCGTGATCCTTGTCAACCTCTACCTGGTAGTGTTTACATCATACTGGCCTGTCACTGTGCTCATTCTCACCTGGCTGGCTTTTGACTGGAAGACCCCTGAGCGAGGTAAGGGCCTTACTGGGGCTGTGTTGGCACGTTACATGCTCTTTCCTCTTCTCCTTATAATCCTGAGAGGCTCTGGCCAATTCCCAGGCAGACCTATAGCTTGTCCCTCCCTGGGCTAGTGAAGCTGAGGGGAGGTGTCATTTTAAGGTGACAGAGAAACCCAGATCAGAACTGGAGTGGGTTAGGGGAGGGAAAGCTAGTGAAGCAGAAGCTAGGCCTGTCCCAAATTGACTCCGATGTGCCCACCCTGGTTGTCGCTCAAGATGTCAGGAAACAGCAGGGGATCAGAGCACTGTGTGGCAGGCCCAGAAGGGCTTGGAAGAGGACAGCAGGGGTGGGCAAAGTTCGGCTGCATTGCCTCTACTTTCAGGCGGCCGCCGGTTTACCTGTGTGAGGCAATGGTGCCTGTGGAGACACTACTGCAATTACTTTCCCCTCAAGGTGAGTAGCCCTGGATCCCCACTCTGGCCCCAAGCCCGGCCCCAACTCCAATGCCAGCAGATGGGTCAGGGTGGGGGTGGAGGGCACCATCCACATTGAGGTCTGTGACAGCGACACCCTCTGGAGCTGTACATTGCCCAACCAGCAGCCCTTTCCCTTCCAGGTCTCTGGCCAAAAGGAGTCCTCTTCCCTGACTATAGCCCTCCTGACTCCACTTTCCTCCACAGCTTTTGAAGACTCAAGATATCTCCCCCAGTCACAACTACATCCTTGTCTGCCACCCTCATGGGGTCTTGTCCCATTCATGGTTTGGCCACTTTTCCACGGAGACTTCAGGCTTCTCCAAGATCTTTCCTGGCATTACCCCTTATATGCTTACACTGGGAGCCTTTTTCTGGGTGCCTTTCCTCAGAGAATACGTAATGTCCACAGGTAAGTTGGTTCCTAGGACATAAAGCCAAAGAAAAAATGGCTCCTCAAGGGAGAGATGTGGGGGTGTAGGTGAGCAAGGCCGGCTCTGTGATGCCCTCTGCTCTTCGCCAGCTACCAGGGCTCGGCTGCCCAGTGTGAGCTCCTTGCTCTTCCCCTCCTTGAAGAGGAAGGGAGGAAAGTTAGGGGGTTGGGAAGTGTCCCATGACCTCTTGGCTTTTTCTGCCCACCAGGGACCTGCTCTGTGAGCCAGTCCTCCATGGACTTTCTGCTCACGCATAAAGGCACAGGCAACATGCTGGTCGTGGTGGTGGGCGGCCTGGCCGAGTGCAGATATAGCCTGCCCGGCTCTTACACGCTGGTGCTGAAGAACCGGTCCGGCTTTGTGCGCATGGCCCTGCGGCACGGGTGAGGACAGCCCCGGTCCGGGCTGTGGGGAGGGGACCCAAAAGCCCAGTAGGTAAGGAGGAAGCGGTTTTGAGGAAGTGGTATCTAAAGAGGGAGGAGGAAGTATACAATACATTGTTATTAACTATAGTCATCGTAAATATATACAATTTTTATTTGTCAATTAAAAATAATTAAAAGAGAAAAGAGGGAGGAGGAAAGCCACCTCTGGGTTGGAGTAGAGCTGGGGTCAGGTCCTGGAGGCATTTCTGCTTATGTAGAAAGGGTAAAAGGCCAGCCCTGAGCCTGTTCCCCGTCACACTAGCCTCTGTCAAAGGGAACAGCTGCAACCCCATGTCAGAGAGAGCCAAGCTCAGCCATGCGGGTTAAAGGGGAGAAAGTCAGATGGAATGGCCCTTGGATCTTACCTTCCAGTGTTTCAGACCTGGGCGTTCATAGGAGGGGCCGGGCTGGCTTCTTTTAGCTTGCTGCTGCTTTGTCTCCACAGGCAGCCTGGACCTAGGCACAGCTGGACTGGGGTCTGGGGAACCTACAGGCAGACCCAGGGACCACTGGCGGTCAGCATGGCTGGCTTTCAGAAGGGTCCCTGCCTTTCTGGGCATCAAAGGACATGCTTTTCCTCTGCAGGGTGGCTCTAATCCCTGTCTATGCCTTTGGGGAAACGGACCTCTACGATCAGCACATTTTCACTCCTGGGGGCTTGGTCAACCGCTTCCAGAAGTGGTTCCAGAGGATGGTACACATCTACCCTTGTGCTTTCTATGGGCGCGGCTTCATCAAGAACTCCTGGGGCCTTCTGCCCTATGCTCATCCTGTAACCACCATTGGTGAGTGGGCCTTGCTGCCCTCCGTCTACGATCCAGGATTCAGTGCTAAGGCTGGACATCAGTGCTGGCTGTGCTGAGTCAGGGGGGCTGGCTAGGAAGAGTGGCGGGTTAGGGGTGAGGATGGGGAGAACCTGGGCTTGAGGACGGGGGCCCATTCTGAGGAGTGAACTATTCTGATGCTTTTCCCTTTTCCTTCTCTGTCTCTCTTGGCAGTTGGAGAGCCTCTACCAGTGCCCAAGATTGAGAACCCAAGCCAGGAGACTGTGGCTAAATACCATGCACTCTACATTGATGCCCTACGCAAACTATTTGACCAGCATAAGACCAAGTTTGGCATCTCAGAGACCCAGGAGCTGGTGATAGTTTGACAGACATCCCTAGCAGCCTCTCAGCCTGGCTGAGAGGAGGACGAAAAACAGGAGGATGAAAGTCACCTATGGGGCTCCAGCTCCTGATTTGACCAGTCCTCATTATGGGGAGGGGCTGTCCATTTGGTTGTTTTCTGCACCCCTCTTCCCACTTTATCTCTTTCTCCTTCCACCTCTTTGCCTTTTCCTGGGGCTACAGGGGAGACAGCCCCAAGAGGCAGGGAAGACCCAAGGGGAGAGGTGCCCCGAAGGCTCCCTCATGGCTCACTCACACCAGCACCGAAGAAAAAAATGGACAGAATAAAAAGCCCATCTTCTGATACTGTGTGTGCCCCAGCTAGTCTGTTTTGAAGGCTCTAGGAGCCCTGTGCATGTCTTTCCTTCTCTAGCTCTCAAACAGCCCCATCTCCTGGCATCGAGAATCCTGTAGTTCTGGATGCCTTGGGAGCCTGCTGGGATTTGGTTCCAGGCCCCCACACCTTCAAATCATGTGATTTCGGGGCAGTCACCTCTGAGCCTCAGTTTCCTCATCTGTAAAATGGGACTAATAATCCCTCTCCTGCTTACTCAAAGGCATTTGGGAAGATCAAATGATATTGGATGTGACTGAAATTTGTGAACCAGACAGCTACACAAAATTATTCTCCTCCAACCATTTTCTTCACTTCCTGTCCCTGAGCAAACAATTCCCTAAATTTCATGGCATCTCAGTTTTTTAAAAAGTTTACAGTGCAAGATTTGGTGCTGAAAGTTTAAGTAATTGATATCCCCTAGTCCACACTCAGTTTCTGCCTCATAAAGCTGTAATAGGATGGATCAGGCTCAGGCCTAATTTCCCTTGCCTTCTCCCTGCAACTTGCCTGTACTTGCCTGGCCCTATAACTCTGCCCTCTGCTTGAGAGTCAGCCAACCTGCTCAGGATGCAAGAGAGATGGCTGACTTACATAAAGCCAGGCCTGAAGAACTCTTCTTTTGAATGGCAAGTCTTTCAGATTCTTGGCCCAGTGGTTGCTGCAATGACAGGTTACACAATTTGGCCCACAGCCCCCTTGTCCCATCCCTCTTAGGTGGATGCCATTTGGCCCAGTGACTTACCTGCATCACGTTTGTCAGTTTGGTCTAGAACATCCCGCGTATTTACTACAGTGTAATGTGCTGCCTCTGCCCTGGGAGCCTGCCTCATGTGATGGTTTGAACACAGGGGGGAAAGACATGCTTCCACTTTTCTGCTGTCTCTATTACTTCTTGTGCCAGAGATTACATTTTCCCTGAGCTCCCGTAAAGTGTTTTAAAAGTGTCCAGGCTTCCCGTGACTGCTTTCCTTTGAAAAAACAAAACAAAAAACTCTAAGGCAGCCAGAGAACCAGCCTGGGCTTCAGCACCCCAGCCCATGCAAACCTGGCCATTGCAGATTTGTCATGGGCTACTGTGTGCATAGTGCTGCTTAAGTGCCACATTCTCCACCTATACAATGGGGGCAAAGGCTGCTGGGGTTGTGAAAAGTCCCTAGAACTCTCTGGAACTGCTATCTGTTCCTCTTCCCATGAGCCTTTTCCTTATTACAGCCTCTGTAGGCCTTCTCCATGCAAAGAGCTTGGGGCCAAATGGTGGAGGCAACATGGCAGAGTGGAACGTGTACTGCACTGAGAATCTGACCAGAATGACACATTCACTAGTTGGGTGACCTTGGGTGAGCTACTTAAATTCCTTGAGCGTTGCTCTCCTCAACTGCAAAATGGGATGATACCTTAGTGAGGAGCTAGAGACTGGATCTACCCAAGTTGTTTTGGGCCCAGGCCTGAAATATCTGTTATACATGTCACAGTCTCAAGCTGTGTGTTCCTGCCCCAGGACAATGTTCCTTTTGGCAGGACATCTAGCCTACCGGACATGTGGTTACAGGAGAAGATCTAAGGTGCTGGGGATGGGAACGTGTGTGGTCTGGGACACAGAGAGGATGTGAGATGTTCTAACAGGAAATTCAGACTTTCCTTCTGTTGTCTCCTCTGAAATAGGTGCCTTGGTCCTTTCCCTAGCTCATGTGGGAAGTGCTCAAGCCAATTTCAAGAACAAGGGAAAAAGCGCTTTATTTGCAAAGAATAAACCATTACTTTACACAAACTTACATCCCAGTTTATATACATTATATATAGTTTATATACACAGTATCTCACACTGAATGCTGACCTCCCAAAGCAGCACTGGGCCTGCTCCAGGCCATTTTCACAACAAACCCTGGCCACCCACTCATTCCAGCTGGAAACTTTGAATAAAGAAATGACACACCCCAACCCCTACTGGAGAGAGCCGTGAAATGGATTAAAATAAAAAAATCAGTTTCCTTCTTTCTGCTTATATGCCCTAGGGAAGTCTTCAGGCAGGGATGGGGCCTGAGGCAACACTAGGGTAGGCTAAGCACTGGGCCAGTCTCGAGCCTTCCAGTACAGAGGCAGGAACTGGGAGAATGCCTCGGTGGAAGAGTTCTGATGAAGGCTGTAGATACATACTCTACTTGCCTGGGGCTCCTGAAGAGGGCCAAGCACTTCTAGCCTTGAGTCTGTGGGTGGAAGAAAGAAGGGGCCATGTGGGACAGGGACTGCTCTACTCCCTCACTCTGCTGAGGCTGGAGGTTGGGGCTTGCTTACCACTTTGCGCAGGTAGGTCACCTTCTCTCTCTGGGCTTTAGTTTCCACATGGGTAACATGAGGTGGAATGTGGGTTGGGCTAGATTCCCTCTAAGGACCGTTTTAGCTCTACATTTCTCTGAATCTATTTGCATCCACCAGAAGTTACATGAAACACATGCACTCACACGTGGATCGAGGTCTTTGTTTACCTCCAGGGTTCCCAGCCCTCTCCTGTTGAGCAAAAGAAATTTGGCTCAGGATGGATGAAGGGGGAAATAAGGCAAATACTATAGTTTCCAGGTAACCAGTAGTTGAGCAGCCTCTGACAGCTGCCATTTGTGCCAGCTTGGCTGTTGAAGCCCAAGCAGCTGGAAGAGGCCCCTGTCATGCACTCTCATCCCATTCTCCATGCTAGCCTTGGCCCTCTGGTAAACTCACATCAGCATAATTCAAAACCGTAAATCTATTTCCACATTCTCCTATCAGTAAATTGTTTCACCATTTTGTCAATGACTTTGCCGCAACAGAGCTCCCCAGCTACTTATTGCTTCCCTCATCATCCCTCTCCCTCTAGGGTTCCTTTCGAGGGTTCAGAATGAATAACAGCTTTGGTGGGATTCCAATTTCCCCTATAATCCCCTCCCTCCATGGCTAGAAAATAGTATAGGTGTCCGAATGTCCTTTGGGGCACAGGAAGACTTTTCTCCTCTCTCCTCACAAACTTTTGGCTTTAGAACTAATCCTTTCTTGGGTCTTCCCTCCATCCCCGAGAGCCCCTGGTAGTTTCAAGGTCTCTGTGGTATGGTAGAAACAGAGAAGGAGCCACACTTAGTAGCTATGGGAAATGGGCTGGCTCCTGGAAGCTGTGTGCAGGGTAAGGAAAGGTGGACCTTGCCCACAGTAGGGCTCCACACATGATGGTCGGTTGGCTCATTGGATGGGTCAAAGAACATGAGGGCCACCAGCTCTGTGGGTCCTGGAGACCTGCTGCTTGGACATGGTGTCAAGAAGATTCTTCTGAACACAGGAAACCTAAGGCTGATGGCCGTTTCCCAAAGAAATGTCTGATTCTTTTGCCACAGAGCCCTGGGCAGCCAAGAGAACAGGCATTACCATCAAGGAATGAAAATGGGCATCTCTAGGTTTCTCCCTGGGACCATCAAGGATTTCAGGTCCATATTACCACTTTTACTGGTTCTCTCTAGACCCCAAATTCCACACAGTGCTGTGCTGTAATAGAGTAACTTTGGAGTCAGACCTGGCTGAAGCCCAAGGTCTGTGACTTAAACTGGGTGAGATCTTGGTCAAAGCACTTACCCTCTCTGAGCCTCGCCTAAACAATGGCATTTGTAAAATTATCTGCCCTGCCTTCTTCAAAGGAGATAATTTCCAAGTACTTTCCCAGTTTTAAGGAGAGGTTCTCATGGGTTCCTGCTATAACCGTTGATTGTCCAAGGCACTTTATAGGAGTTGGGGCCAGATACACGCCTAAAATTTGCTTCACCTTGGGTTGCAAGGCTGTCATTGGCAACCAGACAATGGAGGCCTAGCCCACCACCTCTTGCCCCGACCCTTGAAGGGCCTAGCAGTGTGGCTGCTAAGAGATGGAAGACACAGCTGAGAAATTAGTACCTGTTGTTCTTGGTGGATCTCAGCTGCCTGAAGGGACTTATTCTGTATCTCCTCACAAGGAAGCACATTTCAGGAGAAAGAGGAGCGGACTGTTCAAGGCTGGTCCTATCACCTAGAAATGAGGCTGGGCCCAGGCAGTTAGAAATAAGGTCCTTGAATGGTTCTACCATATGATCTGGTGGGAAGCTTGGGATTGGGGGAAGGTGACTCGGACCTGAACTAGGGGGCAGAGCCCTGCCCAATGCCTAGACACTGGCTCCTCCTGAGCCTGGCTTCAGGGGAGGAGCACAGGCATCTGTGGTGACTATGCAATGTCGTGGCTTTCTGCAGCCAGAGTGAAGAAGGACTGTGTCATTAGGGTATCAGCTGCTGTCCCTTCAGATAAGGCCTGGCCTAATGACCACCTGGGTGGCAGCACACTTGACAAAACCCCGCTGTTCTAATCCCATCTCTTGCCCTTTCTAGGCCAGGTTGAAAAGCTCTACCTTGCTGATGCCCAGGGCAGTCTAGGGTTTGGGAATTCAGAAGGCTATCACGGTGGCTGCCTGTTAAAAGAGTGACAAATATTAGAACTTGAATGAAGGTTATCCAGTACAACTCCTTGTCCCCAGACACAATTCAATAGGATTGGATGAATAATATTTGTATTGCTTAATAAATGGAAAATTTTCTTTGTGTCCAGGTAAGCTAAAGAATACTGCAGACTCACACGAACACAGGTCCCGGGTTTGGCACCTGTCTCAGACAGAGGTAGGCTCTGTGGAGAGAGGAGAGGAGTTCTAGTCAGGCTGGGAGGGAGGGTAATTGGGAAGGGACCCCAGGGAGTTTTCTGAGTGTGGAGCACAGCTGTAAACGAAGTGAGAGACATGTGGCCCTAAGCACAGATTCAGGTTCTTAATCCAGGCAGGTTTGTGGTCATTCTCTGCAATTGTTTCAAGGCAGAGCAAACCTCCCATCTCCAAAGCCCAGCAAGCTGCCACATGGCTCTCAGCCTGAGTGGGAAGAGTTCTCCAAGCCTCTTTCAGGCCACAGTGTGGAGCAGCAAGAACACTTCCAGTGGTGAGCATGCCTGCTTGGCAGGTTTCTCCCCTGGCCGCTGCCACAAGCACCTGCCTTTTTCCTTCCTGGCTCTCTCCTTAGGCTGCAACGTTTCCTTTCCACTCTACCCTGTCCCCACCCCCACCCGAGAGAGGAGCAACAGCCCCCTTGGGGTCAGATGTTCACCCCCAAAGTCTGGAGTGCACCTTGGCTTTCTCTAGCCTGCTGCCATGGATCCTCTTTTCAGTGCAATGAATGATAAATCTGACAACAGGGACTTCAGGGTTGAAGAGTCACACCATAAGCCAGTCAACATGGAACCAAAGAAGTTTCTGCTTCAGGTAAACCCTGGGGCTCCATCAACTGTCCTATTAGCTCAACATCATTCTGGAAAGTCAAGCAGGCTTTGTCATCCTGGAGTCACTGAATAAATAGCACTGGGGCATTTCTCTTTGTGGCTGCAATATCAATATACCTCACTCCACAGCAGCACTTAGAGGTTCCGGGAGTCCTGGCTCCCAAACCTGGGGCAGGGGCATAGGCAGGGGCAAACTGGAGGGAATCTAGGATGCAGGGGCTTCGCCCAGCCTGATGGCCCCAAAGAAGGTGGTGTGCTTGCTCATATTGATAGAGATGTCGGCGTGCACCATCTTCACAGCGATCTTCTGCCGGGCCTTGAGGAGGCAGACGCCCGCAGTATAGCAAGTGTTGTAGTTGGTCTTGCCCGTCTCGATGCTGCGGGTGCACTGCAGGAAGGGCTTCTCGTCTACCACCACCTCATAGCTGGCAAAGTCAGTGAAGTTGATGTAGTATACCTAGGCGAGAGGCAATAAGAAGGGATTGGGGAAGAGAGGAAAGAGAGGGTGGAGGCCCTCCCCTGTGGTGGATAAACAGAACCTTCTCAGATAAGCTGCCAGTATACCTTGTGGAGGGGACAGTGCCACCTGAAGGCATGCTAGGTGGCCAACAGGAATGGCAGGGTGACAGGCTTGTATGCTGTCCTTCCCCTACTCCATGGGGCTCAGGTGGCTGAGCAAACCTTTCTTACATCAGAACACCTGTCATAAACTCTGTGAGGGCAAGAACCATGCCTTACTCCCTTCTTCACCCCCCACCTCCATCCCAGCCCTGGCACAAAGCACAGTGCTCTGCACACATTATGTGCTCAATCAGTACTATAGACACAAAGTAACTTCCAATTTCAAGGCCCAAGGACTATTTGTGGGTAAACTTAGAAGTCACTGATTCCCCAGAGGGGTCACAGGAACACCTTGCCAATTCTTCAGCTTTTTAACAGAAGCTCACTCAGCTTGCAGCACCCCTCCCCTGCGGCTGAACTTCTCTGATCCACAGTGCCTCTTGGCCTTCTTGTTTGGTGATTGAGGAAACAGACCCACTGAGATGGAGAGCTATCCATCACTAATAACATAAAGAATTTGGAAGGGCAAAACCCAGGCCCCTAACTTCACTTTGTGTTCAGAAAGATCACTAACCTATGCTCAATGGCCTGGCGTCATGTGGATTTTCCCAGCCTGCACGGGCCACTCCCAATTCTCTCATAGGCCCAGAAAAATTAATTTTTCTCATCGTTCACTACCCTTACCCATCATACCCCACCACCACCAAATGGAGCTTAGTTCACAGGACATAGAAATTATACTCATGTGCCCCATGGGAGTGGGACCCTCAACCACTAAGTCACTTTATGAAATATCGCTCTTTCTGTGTCAGCTCTTCAGGTGGGAACAGTGTATTCAGGTGCCATATCATCTCTTGGGTCAGAACCATCCTATGCCAGGATGCTCAGTGTGCCTAGCAAATGCTTGGTAACCCACCTTGCCTGGCCACTGTCCTGTGAGACCCTTCTGTTGGCTCCATAGTCCTTCTATCCATCTGCCTGCTTGCCACCCACCCTACAGAAGCCCCAAACTCAAAGCTCATCTATCTCTAGCTCTGAGGAGCCACCCCAGTGGAGGCAAACAATGGGGGATGGAAGTAGATGGGCACTGGCAAACCTGGGGAGTTGTCCAGGGCAGGAAAAGGACAAAAGCAGAGGGAGAAAGGGCTGGGAGAATGACAGCAGGAAGGAGGAAAGAATTTTAGAGAGACAGAAAGAAACAAACGGGAGAAAGAGGAAGGAAAGATAGTCAGAAATCTTTTTGAGGTGGAGAGAAAGTCCACAGGAGCACTGTTCATTATAATGCCCAAGCTAGCAGTATTGGGGGAAGGGGTTCTCAGCAGCTCTGGAATTGACTTTCACAGAATATGCTGAGACCAAGTTCAAGTTTGGCAGTAGAACCAAACAGCTCAGAGGGGAAACAAGGGCCTGGGGAGGGAATCAGATAGCAGTGTACAGGAGGCGCGTCTTTTCACAGGTTTTCATTGATATCTGGCTAGGGGAAAAAAACCCCACAACCATCTGGCTAGGGGTTGGGGTGGGGCTCTCTTTCCTCCTTTCAACTCCCTCCCAGGTGCTGTCTCCCACCCCCCCTCATCTGCCAAAGCAGGAAGTTAGCCATTGGCTGGTCTTGGCTGGCTCCACAGTGCCCCCGTGTGGCCTGCACCGAATCTGCATTCTGGATATAAGAAGAGTTAGGCCTAAGACCGTACTCACTTCTACCTGACTATAGATGAAGTAGGTGCCGTCCACCAGTACCTCCAGCTCCCCGCTGCGGGGGTGCAGCTTAAACACCTTGGGGTTCATAGTGATGCGGGACCAGTCATTGAGCACTCCACCTGAAAGATCTCAGTATGAGAGAAGGGCAGTCACTCAGTACATGTCAGAATAATCTGGGCAATAGAAACAAGAAATACCAAGCAGTACACAACCCCTACCCCTGTCCCAATTCAACCAGGATAGCCCAGAAGGCCAAGCTTTAAGAAGAGCATTTGGAAGCAGACAAGGTGTTCTGTTTGAAAAGCGGCTGCCAGGCCTGTCTCAGGGCTCCTGGATTCTGCCTGTTTGTCTTTATCCCTTCTTTCCTGACCACTCCATCTGGAAGGATCTTTAACCAACACCTTCTAGCTGGAATTTGGGGGGGGGGGTCGGTTAAGAGAGTGGGCACACTGCCCTATTTTCTTTGCTGTTATGGGGCCTGCACAGGCAAAATTCAGACACTGAGTGGCAGGCTAGGTCTTATTATTCAATTTTACTTTCCCCGCCATAGCTCCTAAATCCCTTTCCTGTCTCATAGGTTCATATGCTTTCTCCTTCTTCTTAAGAAATTCCTTTTTTATGGCTCCTCCACACCCACTCCTTTCTGGAAAGCCTCCCTGGACCCCTAGGAAACCACTCAGCTCAATGAGCTGTCTATCTGGAGAACTTTAGGGATCAGGGGTGATTCAGACTCCGTGGCAGCAGGAACTAGTGACCTCCCCAGTTCCAAGGCCCCATAGGTGAGAGGGATCTTTATGAGAGTGAGGGATAGACTTCCAGGCTGCCCTGGAACCAGCCAGGAGGATAGGGGAGGGTGCCTTGAAGCTGAGGCACCCTTGGCAAAGCATCAATCTCCTATCCTCATTTCAGTTAGGGGTGAACAGTGGGAGCCAACATGTGAGGGTGGAGGAAAAACATCTTTCTCTCCTGCAGAAAGAGGGATGCTCCTTCCCACCACAAGAGGAGGGAGTTTAAGCCCATCATGCTTTTCCCCCTCTAAGCCATCTGTTCTTCACCCAAAAAATTACGTTTTGAATATCCATCCTTGGCCAGTCTCAGGAGTCCTGCCTTTTTGAGGTGTGAGGAAGCAGGCCTTCTGGAGAATGTGACCATATTTCCTCGAGCTGATAAGCAGATGAAATAGGAGTTAGGAGGAGATGCCTTGGCTCTGTCCCTTCAATGGACTGCTCTGCACGACATCCTCCCATCCCTGACCCCATCACTGCTTCTGATGGAACTAAAGGCTAGCACAGACTACTACTGGGGACTGGCCCAGAGGGACTAGAAATGGTCTTGTTTTGTGGTACTGGAATCAAAATCAGTAGCTGCTGGCACAGAATAAACACTGAGGCCACCCATCCAGACACCCAAATAAATCTATCGCCTGCCTGTCTTAGTCCTTCCTAGACAGATGGTGATCATGGCCCACCCAAGGCCCTGAGGCTCATGGCACCTGGTCCCCAGTGCGATCATTTGAGTTTTGGTGCTATTCTGTTCCTATTTATACTTCTGTGCCTATTAAGTCAGGCATCCAGGTGGCAGTCAGGGGAGTAGCTAAGTCCAATCATTAAGGAAACTCAGCACAGCCAATTCAGGACTGACTGGGCCCTTAGAAGCTGTCGCTATGTAGCAGGTTTCCTAACCTTCATTTACTGCTTCCACACTCACAGCCCTTCCCTTCCGCTCCAAGCTCTGTGAGCATCTGGCATCTTGACTAGCTTGCTGCTTCCGAAGGCTCTTGGGGGGTTCATGCATTTTAGGCTTTGTGCACCCTGGGGACTGGACATTATTTCAAAGTGCTGTTCTTTAATGAATGTTCATGTATCTCTGGGGAAGAAAATGAACCCAATCATTCAGTGCAGTGTGTATACACATCACTGAAGTAGCACAGTGCAGTGGAAAGAGTCAGATAGACGTAGTTCTGAATCCCAGCTCCTAAACATAACTATGAAATCTGGGCCAGTTAATTAACCTCTCTGAGCTTCAGTTTCCATCTCTGTAAAAAGGAGCTGATATCTGCCTCATAGGGTGGTTGCGAGGGTCAAATGAAATAAAAGACAAAGAAAGCATGTTGCAAACTCTAAAGTACCATACAAATTCGGGAGAAAGATTTATTATGGTATTATCCAATCTCTCTGGTACTCTGTTTCCCCACCCTTCAAATGCAAGGATTACATTAAATCAGTGTTTCTTCTAACCTCATTAAACATGTTCTCCCTTTCAATTGACACTAGCATCTCATACTCCCCGGACATTGTAACATGCCTCTCTTCCCTGAAAGAAATGCCCCTTCCACCCATTTTCTGTGTAGATCTATCAGACAAGAAGAATTTAATTTTATATAGTTTTACCTTCTCTAATTTGTACTGTGAAAATGTTTATCAAACTACACATATCTCCATGGTGACTCTGATATAACCTCCATCCCCTACGAATCGTCACGCTAGGTGATGTCTCAAGTCCCTTTCAGCTCCCTCATGAGTGATTCTAAATGCAATTCGGGTGCAGCAACTGGTCTTGGTGCAAGCGATTACTCAGGACAGCCAGTAGAGGGCATGATGGAGTAGAGAATGGCCCTCTATGCCAAGGCTACCTCAGGGGCCTGGGAGGAGCTAGGCTGAGTGATTATTTGGAGGCTGGGCATGAAGGAGGGGAGAAACTCCTCTTTGGGAGAGAGCCTGCATTGATTCTTACCATTCTTGACTTGAATTGCTGACCCTTGGCCCTGTAGATGCACCACAGCTGGCTGGGAGGATAAGAAGGATGGAGAGTAGTCACTATGAGTCATAGCTGCTTGTTCAGCCACCAGTTCTCATGTTTCCACCCCTGGTTTCTAGTCTCCTTTTGTATCCCAATTTTGATCCCTCTCCCCTGTCTTGGGATGTTAGTGACTACATTTCTACTAGAGGGTCATATGATTTTGTAGCTCTACTATTTCCTAGCTACGTGACCTCAGCCAAATGTAATGCCTCTGAGCCTCATTTCCCTAACAGTAAACTGGGGATTATAAGAACCTCTGTCTGGCCTCTCTCACAGGGATTTTCGAAGATCAAATGAGGTGATGGATATAAAATTGTCCTGCAAGCCATCAAGCACTGTGCAGCTGTGTAGACTTATGGCTGTGGTCAAACAGCTGTAGTGAGGGAGGCTGAAATAAGACCAGCAAGGCAGGAGCACCTGCCAATAGAGGCAGATTAGGAAGCTCAAAGACTAGGGAGGAGCCCTTCAGGCCATTAAGGCAGAAGCCCAGGACAGAATTGGTCTGGAGTGAGTTGGCTATTTTTCAAGGGTATACTCTTAAACTTCTCAGCTCCAGATCCTAGGCAGTCTGAGTGCCAACAAGGTGTCTGGGATGGCTGGGGAGTTGGAGGCCCAGGTGAATAGGCCTAACTGGCAGCTCATTTCAGCTGACTACTGAGACTGTCTATGGGGACCCTCTGGTCTCCTGTGGAATGAGGAAAAATGGCCCTAGCAAGCCCTCGGGCAAAGCTTTTCTATTCATAGAGATGGGAGGGGACTGTGAGTGAAAAACCTCATAACCTCCAGGGTGTGTCCTCACAAAACAGAGCCTCAGGAAATTTAACAGGGAACTAATTTCAAGGTTTCTCCCACCTGTGGCCTTCCCTCCTCCCCAGGAAGACAGTAATCCCCAGCCAACCTGGTTTTCTCGAGTTCCAGCTTTATCAGCAGCACCTGCAAAATAGAACAAGGCAATCAGAGGGCACATTCTTTCTAATTCCGTTTCCCTTCACCTCAGGAGCCAGTGGCAGTGAGCCTTGCTCCCTACAGCCACTCCTGTCTGAGCTTTATTCTCCAGGGCTTAGAGCTGGAAGAAGACTCAGAGTGCAATGCAGGAATCTTGGGTGGGAGAGGATACCCTTTCCTTCTCTTTCCTGTCCCTGACTTTCATCTTCAGTGGGCCCAGCACCCAGCAGGGAAACTGGTCTCTTGCCAATACTGGCCCAAGGCAAGGCCCACTGAGCACCCATAGACAGTGCAAAAAGGACATTCTTGTCACTGTGACCCTTAGACAATGGCATTAGCTTGTCTAGCTTTTTGCTCCCTTTCTGTTGATTTTCTTCATAGAGCCCATTGCCATTTGTAAATATCTGGTTTCTTTGTCTCTCTCCTCCTCTAGGACATAAACTCTATGAGAATAGCGACCACTTATCATTATATCTCTTTGTACACAGAAAGTGCTCGATTAATATTTGTGGAATGATTGGATGAAAAAAATCCCTAACTCCATCTCTTGTGGCCATGGTAAGACTGCTTAGTACTGTTTGAATGACAAGAATCTGAGTCCTGCTGTAGAATACCTGGACCTAGAGAAATCAGCTGTAAGGAGTCCATTTCTTTAAAGCCTCAAGATACAGAAAGAGAGCAGAAGAAAGAAATAACAACTGACAGAAGCCCAGGCATCTGACTCCTGTCAACTCCAATTAGGCAGGTTTCAATCTGCATCCAAACCTTTTGGATGCCCTTCTGGGACCAAGGAGAAAGATGCAAAGAAAGGGATGAAATGGTATTTGAATGGGCAGTATAGTGGGGTACGGATTTAATGCAAAAAGCACCCGGTTCCTGGACAGGTTGGCCTTGGTGCCTGAATTTGCTTCATCCAGAGCCCGAATGACTCAAAGTTTACAACTTTTTGACCATCAGTCTACCTCTGTGGGAAAGGCATTTCAGAGTTCACAGGATAAAACTATCCTAGGGCTTGTTATTTTGTCCAGTTTCCAACATTCCCCCCTGTAGCCTATATCCATGCAAATATCAGCATGTGGAGCTAGATGCTGGCAATCAGAGCAGACCAAATCCACCCCCCAACAGCAACTCCCGTGAACCATCAGGGCCTCTGTGTCTGGCTTTTATGCGTTTACTGGCCCACTACAGGGAGGCCTAGAGTCAGGGAGGGCTTGTGATGGAAGGTTGAGACAGGTGGCACAAACATGAAGTTAGAGCAGGCCAGGCCTTATTGGCTTGTCCAATTCCTAGCTCTACCCTGGGCTAGGAGACCTGCATTTCTCATTGCATACCAGCCTAATCACCACCATTTGAAACTGCTCTCAGGATCATCTACTCCTGCTCTCCTAAAATACTTGTAAGACATCTAGGGGGTGGTGGGGAGACAGGGGAACTCACCAGAAGGTCCCTGGAGGCCAGGGGGTCCTTGAGGACCAGGAGGACCTGGAGGACCAGGTGGCCCCATAACAGTTGTTCCTGGAATTCCAGGAATCCCTGGAATCCCCGGAGGTCCCTGGGGTCCTGGAGGTCCTGGAGGTCCTGGAGGGCCATTGGGCCCAGGAGGCCCTGCCTTCTTTCCTGAAAAACAAGATTCAGTGTTACATTTGTTGTTATTTATTGCCAATAGTGTACTGTCAGGAGTGTATTGTCAGGAGTTTTGGAGACTTCCAATGACATAAAGTCAGCTCCTCTGGGAGTTCCTACTAAAGAGCTGAGTATATAGACACAGTTACAGGACAGTGGAGGTGCTACATTAGTGGTAGGGGCCAAATGCTGAAGAGCTAAGAGAAGTCTTGAAAAAGGAGATTACATTTCAGCTGAGTCCGAAGGATGAGAACTACCAGGCAATCAGACCTATGGGTCCCTGTGGTTCATTTTAGAATTGGGCTATTGTTGAAGAGTATGGGGCTTTCTTGTTTACTGTCCAGTTTGTGGGCTTGATGTGGAACAAAGAAGCTGCACAGCCTGACCTTAAGAACAACATTAGCTCTAGGAAGGTTTCTACAGGAGTCAGACTATACAGGAAATGGGGGTTGGGATGGGGGTGGTACTAGTTGGGAATGTGGAATGGGAAGAAGTTTTGGAGATGGGGTGTGGGGAGGGAGGGAGAGAGAGATCAAGAAACAACAGGAAAGAAGGGGGGGCAGAGAGTGGGGAAAGCTGAGGAGGAGGCAGCAGGTTTTGCTTTCCCAGCTGACCTCTCTAAACCCTGGTTTTAAAGATCTCTGGGAAAGGAAATTCTGCAAACTCCCTTGGTAACATGTTCTAATGTTTATCACCTCTCACTTCTCACTGTTAGGAAGTTCTTCGGTATATTTAACTGAAATCCCTCCTGTGGCAGTTTAAGCTCTTATTCTATTCTTTGTGTAGATAGAGAAGAATAGTTACCATCATATATATTATAACCCTCATATACTCAAAGACATTAAGTCACCTATCAACCTCCATTTTTATAAGCTAAATAATCCAGCTTCCCAGAGTCTTTCCTCAGAGGCTCTATTCTCAAATGTATTATTAATCATGCCCACCAACTCCTCCTCTTTTCCTTCTTGCTATCCTTCCAGAACAATCTTGGCCCTCCTATTTCATATTCCAGTCCCTCCAACATTCCCACAAAGATGTAGTTATGTTAAGTGAGTCATAATTGTGGTCTTGAAATAAAACCTCCAGCTCCTCCTGTTGGCTTCCTCTGCTCTGTGCAGCCCCCTCAAGGACTACAGGCAGTCATAGATGGGTGTCGTCTTCTCCCCTTCACCACCTTCTCACAATTTTGTAGAAGTCCCAGGAATGGAAGCCTTTTACCAGACTTCATCACAGTGTCTTCACCCGAGGTAATCTATTAGCGTAAAAACCTTCTTACTGTTTCCCTCTCCCTGCTCCCCATACTCTGAGGCAGGAGAATCCTGTCCTGATTTATTAGGTCCTCCTTTAATAAAAATGCCTCATGTCCAAGAAAATCCTCATGACAGTGCCACTCAAGAGGCCAGTTGTCCATGTCTAACCACATCTGCATTTGGAATGAAACAAGAGGGTCATTGTGGGCCTTTCCCCAGGGAGGAAAGAAGGGAAAGTTCAGAGACCATCTCTCCCCGGGAGAGTCACTGTAGCCTTAAAGACCAGGAGGCATGAGCCGCAGAGTTTTACCTTCATTTTAGCAGTAAAAGACTGGATCTGCCCAGTTTCTAGATCTAGCCAATTTCAAGATGCTGAACAGGAAAACCATCTCCCTTCAGATTTGGGCAGCTTCCAAATCAGGCTTATTCAGCGCCTAAGTTTCAATTCCAGTTAGTGTAGTGGAAAGAACACTGAATCTGTACTCAGGAGATAAGGATGTAAGCCCCAGCTTTGCCACAGACACACTTTGGGCAAATCCCTTTCTCTCCTTCAGCCTTAGTTTCTCCCTCCGTGAAACGAGGAGATTGGCCCTGATGATTTCTCAAAGTTTCCTCATGAGACTGAAATTCCATAAGGAGGACTGACTTACCCCAGGTAGTCAGGAAACTTCCCTACCCTTGCTGTAAGGTTTGTTTCTTCCTCCTTATTTTCTACATGCCATAGACACAGAGGATGGTGCATATTAGGCTGTTCTATGCCCTAGCATTTCCAGGCCTAACAGTGATTTTTGAGCTAGAGGCTATTCTGTGGGTAGCACAAACTTCAGCTTCAACAATGTTAGTCTCCTATAATTGCTAATGTAATTTTGGAAGAATTACAGCCAGAAACTCTTACAGTCCAAGAGAATAATGGTTGCAGTATAAACAGAGAATGTTCACTTATGAAAATGTTAGAAGGCATTTGAGAAAAAGCTCCTTCTGTGATCTAGTTCTGCAGTGCATCCTCTTTGCTGCTCTGCGACCAGGTTTAGACAGGTGTGTTTCGCATACTTACAGAAAGTTGGGCCCAGAGAAAAGCATGTACAAAACCCTGGACCAAGAGGATGAGTTTAGAGGATTGAATTCCTTCTCTGGATTTCCTTATTTTAACAGAGAACTTCATAATACAAAAGCCCAGAAACGTCTGTACTTAGAAACTTACCCTGTGTAGTCTTAGATGAAAGAATATACATATTCCTTTTAAAGCTAAACTTCATGGAAGGGGCATTTCCCTAACCTTTTAGCTAAGCCCAAAATGTTGAAAGAACAACCAAGAGAGAATGAGTGAAAGTGAGAGAGGGAGAGAGTTAAGAGGGGGAGGGAGAAAGGGAGAGGAAGACAGGGAAAGAGGGGGAGGGAGAGAGTGTTGTGGTAAGAGGAAAATTCCATTAAAGGGTGAAAATTAAGTGAACAACTCAATTTACTTCTTCAGGCATGTGCCTATTCACTGTGTCCAAGGAAATCCATATTAAATGGCTACTAAATCACTTTCAGCCAAAATAAATGTTTAAGGCATTCTCTTCCCAATAATGCCCTGTACACAAGGTAGCAGTGCTGGGCAATGATCCGAGTTATAATTTCTGTCTTAAAGGGATGTGACAAGAGTTACACTTGAAAATCAAATTTACTTTCTTAAAAGACAGAATATCTTGGTGATGAATGTCCAGACCCCGCCAGAGAAAGGTTTTCTTGCTGACTCCAGCTCTCTGGCTGTTTTCCAACCTTGCTCAGCTCAGGCCCTCAGGAGGCCAGGCCATTCCTCAGCCTTTGTGTGTGTGTCTGTTTTTTTATTGGTTATGAATATTCATGAGATACAAAGCTGATTGTCACCCCTCGTGCCCATGATGTGAGGGCCAGATTCATACTGGTAGCATGCCCATTACCACAAATTGCATTTGTACCCTGTGTCCCCCACCCAATTATCCCCAACCTCCCTCCTCCTCCCCCTTTCTCCCCACTCCACTTTGTAGCTCAAGAAATGTTCTCTCCCTCTGCAAGTCCACCGCACTACTGTGGTCTTTCTTTCCTTCCTTCTTTCTCTCTCAGTTCCCACATGAGTGAGCACATGCATATTTATCCCTCTGTGCTTTACCTCAGCTTCTTTACAACAGGGACACAAGTTTTCCATGTGGACCATGGTACCTCAAGGCACCAAAGTACCCTAGTGCTCAGAGAAGTGGCAGGCTGCAGGTGAAGCCAGTCTTTTTGGCCTGTTCTGGGGTTGATAATCTGCTCTATAAAGCTCCATAAATCTTAACAGACAGAACCATTTCACTTAAAGCACTTTAATGAAAAATCATTAATTTTACTCTCTCTATTTTCTTCCCATGTCAGACCCAGAAATAAATAGGTACTTCAACTGGTTTCACAGTTGGTCCTTTTAGTCATAAGGAGTGGACTATATTGCCCGGTCCTCACCTTGGAGCCTGTTCTGTCTTTGGATTCTCCTCCCCAAGTGAGCAAGCATTTGTACAGGTCCTTGGGCCAGTCTCATCGTAAGTACACTGGGGACTTACTGACTTAATAATGGCACAGTGAAACTGCCCAACTAGAGTCTTCTCTGAAAAGCCTAAAGGCCAGCCTAGTTTTTCCATCACAGAGAAAATGATATTGAATCCCCCCCCCAAAAAAAAACCCGAAACATAAACCTTCCCTGACTGTCTGGGAAATCAAATAGAGATAGATTTTAGACCAAGAAATAGGGTACTGATGACATTTTTTGATAGGTAGTATGCCTAGTTCCTATAAGCTGTCTCAGGACCTCATTCATACCTCATCACTGATTTGATAAAGAAGGGAAAAAAGGAGAAAAAAGAAGGGCAGGGAACGAGTAAGAAAGAATGAAGGAAAGAGACGTAAATTGAATTGTACAGAAGAGGGAACAAGAAACAAAATCAACTTTTATATGTTGCTGGAGAAGCAATTTCTTTTTTCTTTTCTTTTTTTTTAGTTATATGTGTCCAGGAATTTATTTATTTCTTCTAGGCTTTCCAGTTTGTTTGTGTATAGTTATTCGTTACAGACTCTTATGATCCTTTGTGTTTCTGTGATATCAGTTGTAATATCTCCTTTTTCATTTCTGATTCTTTTCTTTACTTTTATTTTTTATTTATTAAGAATATTCATGAGTTACAAAACTTGTGCCCATGATGTGAAGGCCAGATTCATACTAGGAGCATACCCATTACCAGAAATTACTTTTGTGCCCCGTGTCCCCCACCCAATTATCCCCCCACCTCTCTCCCCCTTCTCTTCTCCCCCCCACTCCACTTTGCAGGCCTAGGAATGTTCCCTCCCTCTGTAAGACCACCGCACTACTGTGGTCTTTCTTTCCTGCCTTCCTTTCTCTCTTAGCTCCCACATATGAGTGAACACATGCCGTATTTATCCCTCTGTGCTTTGCTTATTTCACTCAACATAAGTTTCTCCAGGTTCATCCATGTTGTTGCGAATGGGAGTATTTCATTCTTTTTTATGGCAGAGTTCTTTAGAAACTACAATACTCAAGAAGATCACATGTTATTGAATAAAATAATGGGCTACCAATATGGAAAGAATATAATGCAAAAATAAATGGAATCTACTCTCCCTTGATTCTTCTAATTAGAGAAAAGACATCACATAACAGCAATTTTATAAAATCAGGAACTTAACTTACCCTTTTTCTTGTTTTTAACTGGACCTATTAGAAAAAGAAAATGGAAAGCTAAGTCAATGGAAATTAACAGAAAATGTTTTTTCTCTAAGACAGTCCCCAGTAAGGACCCCCAAGACACTGCAAATTTGAGGGAGCCCCACAGCCAAGGGTTAGGTTTTTGACAGGGTATCTCCTGACTATCGAACCTCCCCAGTCTGTTTTCTGACTGCTGAGGCCACAAAAGTTAAAAACATGATTCTTCCCTAGGGAGAAAAATATTTCAGCCTCAGTCTTTGGGGTCAGGGAATGGGTACTTCTCCATAGCGATCAAATGCCCAGAAACGCACAGCTCAACAACCTTAGGACGGCATTCCATGAATTCTGCAAGTCCTGAGGTTGAAGAGTCGTGCATTCAGGTGAGTATCCGATATGAAGTTTCATGTGTTGAAGCTGAAAGGAAAAAAGGGTTGTTTCCATGGGAGAAGCACAGCAGTGGCAATTTATTTTTTAGTCACTTCCTTATCATGATTTAATTTGTTAATTATTAAAACAGTGCGACCATAATACACTCATGTGGGGGCCACATGCACTCCCATTGTAATTTACCATAAGTTAATGAACACTTTAAAAGAAGTGTCAACAGTTCATCGGCAGTGAAATCACAAGCATTTTCTTGGGAATTACTTCTAAGGAAAACAATTCTAATCAATTGAGGGCACTCAGAAAACCCAAGTCTTTTCTAATATAGTTAAATGACAACCACTCCCCAGACACACACAGTTTAGGTCTCTTCCAGATAGTCATCTTTTCCCTCCAAGGGATTCAATTCTCTTCATTCTGTGGATGGATCTGACTTTCTTGAGAAACACGTATTTAAAATCTGTTCCAAACTCTCATGATGACACTACTGTACAACATTAAACTACTGTCACTGCACTCAGGAGCTTACAAAAAAAACACCAGGCATTTGTAAATTATTTTATAGTTTATAAAACATACTTGCATCTATTTTTTCATTTGATCCTTGCAACAAGCCTGGAATAATCTCTACATATAAGAGCAGGCTCTATTAGAGGTCAGTAAAGCCTCCAACCTGGAGGGCTGCCAGTGTGGCCATCGGAGCTTAGACAGGTCCCTTGAAAAACCAATGTCTGTGTAGACTTCCTTGGCAAAGTAATTTCATGTGCAACAGTAGGTATTATTATGCACAGGGGAAGTTTTAGGTTGGGTTGAGCAACCTGCTGCACTTAAGGCCACGAATCTCCATTCTCTTAAGCTCCTTTTTTCTCCTTTCCTCTCCTGCCATTCCTTTGTCTTCCTTCCTTGCTACCTATCCTTTATGTTTTTTAACAGCACTGAGAGTTCTTGGGAATGTGCATGGAGGTTCCGGCAGGGAAGCACAGCTACACAGATACTACTGACTAAGAGGCAGCACCTCAACCCGAGAAGGGCCTCCTCTTTGAACACAAAAGCTGTTTGAGGGAGGATTTACACAGAAATGGAACAGTCCCACCGGCCAGCTACCAGCCAGCCAGTCAGCCACCTCAGCCTGAGAGAGAGCAGTAGGATGACAGCTATTGCAACCATGCTGCCCTCATAGTCAACGTGTGCTAGCCCTGGCCAAGTTTTTGAACATTTCAATTGGTTAAGTGTTAGCGCTGTTAAGTCAGACTTCAAAGGAAGCTTTGAAGGAATCAGGCCATTGCCAGCCAACCAGTCCTTACTGAGCACACCCATGGAAGGTAGCATAGTAAATAATGAAACACAACTCTATCCTCAAAGACTTACAGTTGGATGGGAAGATACTAAAGAGGGGGAACTTCAGGAGCTATACTGGCTAGTTGAGGGGGAAAAAAATTCCTGGAGGAAGTTTGAATAAAATCCTCAAGTGAAAAGAGAGAAAGGGAAGTTTTTTATTTTTTTAAACTTCTGTTATTTTTATACCAGATATACCTACTCATTACACACACATAAATGCATGCATACATATATACATAAAAAAGATGAGCAAAAAGAAAAATAGCTTATTAAAGTACCCACAATAACCACTATTAACATTTTCATGCATACCTAGAAATCTTGTATGCATATAAATGTATTTTTACAAAATGGGATCAAATTAAAAATATTGTATGATAAACTTTTTCTATGCCAATAACTACATTTCTACATTGTCATTTTTAATATGGATGCACCAACATTTAACAAAGTGCAAATGAGTATATCATCTCAGCAGTATAGGAGTTCCTTCTCATTCTAACATAGCTCACCATGACCAGTAAATAATTCTTATGAGCTACAACATGAACCTGTAAGCCCTGACTCTGTATTTGTCATGCCCATTGCTTTTACTTGAGACCATTGTAGTTTTCCAGCTTCTAGAGTGAAAATGCCAAGGACCTAGAGCTATACCGCACTAGAAGTGAGTATCCTAACCCAGAGCAAAAGCAGTAACCCCTGCTGAGTTCTATAACCTTTTAGATATATTGATTTATTTTCTCTATATGCTTAAGAACCTTATTTGTACCTACTTAGAGCATTATCACTGTCACATGTCTGTTTCTATGGTAATAAGCTACATTTCTACATCACTCCATTTCCCCCTATTTTCAACCATCATGCTTTCTGCAGGCAAAATGCACAAATGCATCATAGTGGGACAGATAGCTGTGTAGCACCTGGGACTGCTTTGATAAGAACAGAATTGAGATAGGACAGATTTTGATCAACGCTGGCAGGCAGTTTGCCTATGTGACATTTAGAAAAGGGAGTCTTGTAATAGAATCAGGGCCATGGAGGCCAGCAACAGGCCTAGCCAGATTCTAGTCCTGAGTTAACCACAAAATTACCATAGGGCAAGTGACGTTTCTTCTGATTCTTCATTTGCTAAATCAGAGAACACTACATACTTTGTCCGTATTCAAAGCTTAGCGTTCTGATGAGGATCAATGATATAAAACCAGCAAGCGAGAATTCTGTATCCAGAGAAATTATTCGTCAAAAGTGAATAAAAAATAAAGACTTTCTTACTTTTTTTCTTTTTCTTTTTGGCAGCTAGCCAGTATGGGGATCCAAACCCTTGACCTTGATGCAACTAACCAGCCAGCTAAAGATTTTCTAAGACAAACAAAAACTAAGGGAATTTGTTGTCCATAAACCTGCCTTGAAATAAATGTTGACAGAATTTCTTCAGAGAGAAGTAAAATGATATAGGTCAGAAACTCAGATGTACATAAAGAAAAGAAGTGCATTAGAGAACAAATAAATGAAGGTAAAAAAATCATTTTATTTTTTCTTAATTGATATAACAGATAACAGTTTGTTCAAAATAATAATAGCAAAAATATATTCCATGATTATAGCTTATGGATATGTGGAACAAATGACAGAAATGTTATAAGGGATAGAAGGAATAAATTGGAAATACTCTGCTATAAGGTACTTGCACTACCTGTAAAGTGGTATAGTGTTTTTTTTCTGTTTTTTTTTTACTGGTAAGGGGATCGCAACTCTCGACACAGTGTCATCCACACCAGGCTCAACCAGTGAGCACACGGCCATACCTATATAGGATCCAAACCCGCAGCCTCAGCGCTACCAGCGCCACACTCTCCCGAGTGAGCCACGGGGCTGGCCCAGTATAGTGTTATTTTAAAGTGGACTTGGATTGCTTGTAAATATATATTTAAAACTGTAGGGCAACCACTAAACTTTTTTTTTTGAAGAAATATAATTGATATGCTAAGAGAGGAGAGAAAATGGAATCATAAAATGCTTGACTGAAACCAGAGAAAAGGAAAAGGGCAGTGAATAGCAAGCAATTACAAATATGGTAGATATTAATCCAACTATATCAATAATCACTTTAAATACGAATGCTGTAAATACACTAGTTAAAGACAAAGAGTGTCAGAGTGGATAAAAAAAATGACCCAACTATATTTTGTCTATAAGAAACCCACTTTAAATATAAAGACACAGGTAGATTAAAGTAAAGGGATGGAGAAAGGTAAATCGTAATAATACTGGTCAAAAGAAAGCTGGAGAGCTATATTAATTTCAGAAAAAATAGACATCAGAGAAAGGAAAATGATCAGGAATAAAGAGAGGCATTACACGATCATAAAGGAGGTCAGTAATCCAGGAAGACATAAAAATCCTTAATGTGTATGCCTCTGACAACAGAGCATCAAAATACATAAGGCAAAAACTAATAGAACTGCTAGAAGAAATAGATGAATCCACTACTATAACTGAAGACTTCAATATGCCTTCAGTAATTGCCAGATCCAGCAGGCAGAAAATCAGTGAGGATATAGTTAAGATAAATAGTATCATCATACTACCTGACTTCAAATTTTACTATAAAGCTTTAGTAGGCAAAGCAGCATGGTACTTGCATAAAAAAAAGACACTCAGACCTATGGAACAGAAGAGAAAACCCAGAAATCAATGCATTCATTTACAGCCAACTGTTCTTTGACAAAGGCATCAAGAACACACATCAGAGAAAAGACTGCCTCTTCAATAAATGGTGCTGGGAAAACTGGACATACATATGTAGAAGAATGAAACTAGAGCCTTACTTCACACCATATACCAAAATCAACTCAAAATGGAATCAGACTTAAATGTAAGACCTGAAACTATACAAACCCTAAAAGAAAACATAGGGGAAACACTTCAGGAAGCAGAACTGGGCAAAGACTTTATGAATAAGACCCCAAAAGCACAGGCAACAACAACAACAAATAAATAAATGGGATTATACCAAACTCCAAAGCTTTTGTACAGCAAAAGAAACAATTAACAGAGTGAAAAGACAACCTACTGAATGGGAGAAAGTACTTACAAACTATGCATCTGACAAGGGATTAATATCCAGAATATACAAGGAATTCAAACAACATAACAGTAAAAAAAAAAAAGTAATCCAATTAAAAAATGGGCAAAGGAGCTGAATAGGCATTTCTCAAAGGAAGGTATACAAATGGCCAACAGACACATGAAAAAAATGCTGATCATCACTAATCATCAGAAATGCAAATCAAAACCACACTGAGATATCATCTCACCCCAGTTAGACTGGCCATTATCAAAAAGACAGAATAACAAATGCTGGCGAGGATGTGGAGAAAGGGGAACACTCCTATACTGTTGGTGGGACTGTAAATTAGTGCAGCCATTATGGAAAACAGTATGGAGGTTCCTCAAACAACTACAGGTAGAACTGGCATATGATCCAGCAATCCCATTGCTTAGTATATACTCAAAGGAATGTAAATCACCATGTTGAAGGGATACCTACATTCACATGTTTACAGCAGCTCTATTTACAACAGCCAAGAGTTGGAACCAAACTAAATATCCATGGATAGATGACTGGAAAAGGAAAATGTGGTATATACACATAATGGAATACTACTCTGCCATGAAAGAGAATGAAATTCTGCCATCACAGCAACATGGATGAACTTAGAGAAAATTATGGTAAGCGAAATAAGCCAGGCACAGAAAGAGAAATATGACATGTCCTCACTCATAAGTGGCAGCTAATAAATAAATAACTAAATAAATAAATAATAAATAAATAAATAGTAGGAAGAAGAAAGGTATAACAATCACAATAATTCATCGAACTTTCAAAAGGAGAGAACAGAACTGAGGCTACCAGAGATGGGAAAGGGAGAGGGGGAGAGAGGTTAGTGATAAATTGGTAAAAGGCCACAAAAAATGATTGCATTGTGGAATGTTGAATATACTAATTATCCTGACTTGAGCATCACATGTTGCACACAGGTATTGATATTAAATGCTGTACCCCACAGATATGTACAATCAATTACGTTTTAATAAAAAAATAGCACCATCATTCAACTAGATCTAATTGACATTTATAGTATACTTACTCCAACCATAGCAGGATATACATTCTTCTCAAGTTCACATGAAACACTGACCAAGACAGACCACGTTCTGTGCCATTAAAACACACCTTAAGAAATTTAAAATGGATGTCATCCAAAGTATGCTCTCACATCACAATAGAATTAAACTAGAAATCAATAACATAAAGACAGCTGGAAAATCCCAAACTATGTGGAGATTAAACACCACACTTATAAATAATACATGGGTCAAAGAAAAAGTCTTGAGGGAAATTTAAAAATGTTTTGAACTAAATGATAATTAAAATAAAACCTATTGAAATTTGCGGGATGCAGTAAAAGCAGTGCTGAGAGGGAAATTTACAGCATTGCACATGTATATTAGAATAGGAGAAATATCTAAAATCAATATTTAAGTCCCCACCTTGAGAAACTAAAAAAAGAACAAATTAAATCTAAAGTAAGCAGAAGAAAAGAAATAATAAAAATCAGAGCAGAAATAAATAAAATTGAAAATAGGAAAGCAATAGACAAAATCAATGAAACCAAGTGCTGGTTCTTTAAAAAGATCAATAAAATTGATAAATTCCTACCCAGGCTAACCAAGAAAAAGAAGACACAAATTACTAATACCAGAAATGAAAGAAGAGCCATTACTACTGATCCCATGGACATAAAAGGAAAAGACAATGACAAATACTATGAACAACCTTGTGCCAACGATTTGATAACTTAAATGAAATGACTTAATTCCTTGAAAGACACAATCTACCAAAACTAACACAAGGAGAAATAGGTAACCTGAATAGGCCTATACTATTAAAGAAATTGAACCAACAATTAATAACCTTCCAAACAGAAACCATGAGGCCCAGATGGTTTCACTGGCGAATTTTACTAAACGTTTGAGAGAAATTATAGCAGTTCTCTACAATCTGTTCTAGAAAATAGAAGCAGAGGGAATAATTCCTACCTCATTCTATGAGGCCAGCATTACATAATGCCCAAACCAGACAAAGATATTACAAGAAAAGAAAACTACAGACAGATATCTCTCTTGAACATAGATGCAAAAATTCTCAATAAAATATTAGCCAATGACATCCAACAACTTATTGAAATAATTAAACACCACAAGCAAGTAGAATTTATTCCTGGTATGTAAGGCTGGTTCAACATTCAAAAATAAAGCAATTTAACCCATCACACACCAACACGCTAAAGAAGAAAAATCATATATCAATAGATTCAGGAAAAGCCTTTGACAAAATCAGACATTGCTTTGTGATAAAAACTCTCAGCAAATTAGGAATCAAGGGGCACTTTCTCAATTTGATAAAGAACATCTACAAACACCTACAGCTAACATCATACTTAATGATGAGAAACTAGATGCTTTTCCCCTAAGATTGGGAACACAGCAAGGATGTCTCCTCTCACCACTCCTATTCAACATCACACTGGAAGTCCTAGCTAATCCAATAAGGCAAGAAAAGGAAATAAAAGTATACAGATTTGGAAGAAAGATAAAACTGTCTTTGTTCACTGATGAAATGGTCGTCTATATAGAAAATTCCAAAGAATTGACAAAAATCTCCTGGAGCTAATAGTAATTATAATAAGGTTGCAGGATACAAGCCTAATTCGTAAAAGTCAATTGATTTCCTACATATCAGCAACGAACAATCAGAATTTGAAATTAAAAAACACAAACTTATTTTCATTAGCACCAAAAAAAGAGAGAGAAATTTTTTGGTATAAATCTAACAAAATATAAATATCTATCTGGGGAAAACTACAAAACTCTGATGAAAAAAATAATGATCTAAATAAATGGAAGGATATTTCATGTTCATTGATAGGAAGACCCAATATTGTTAAGACGCTACTTCTTCCTAATTTGGTCTATAGATTCAATGAAATCACAATCAAATTCCAGCAAGTTACTTTGTGGATATCTACAAACTGATTCTAAATTTTATATGGGAAGACAAAAGACTCAGAATAGCCAACAAGATATTGAACACCAAGAATAAAGTTAGAGAACTGACACTACTTGATTCAAGACTTTATAAGTTACAGTAATCACACACAGATTAATGGGACAGAATAGAGAGCCCAGAAATAGACCTACACATATATAGTTAACAGATCTTTGACAAAGGAGCAATGGAGAAAGGGTCTTTTTTTCAACAAATGGTACTGGAACAACCAGAAATCTGTATGCAAAAAAACCCGAATCCAGACACAGACCTTACACCTTTCACAAAAATTAACTCAAAATGGATCATAGAACGAAATGCAAAACGCAAAACTATAAAAATCTTAGAAGATAACACAGGAGAAATCTAGGTGATTTTGGGTTTGGTAATGAGTTTTTAGACAGAACACCAAAAGCACAATCCATGAAGTGAAAAGAAAGGCACTGTTAAATGAATCAAAAGACAAGCCACACACTGGGAGAAAATATTTGCAAAACACATCTGACAAAGGACTTTTATCCAATAAAGAACTCTTAAAACTCAACAATAAGAAGACTGCTAACTCAATAAAAACAGATAACTCAATAAGAGATAACTCAAGAAATTGGCAAAGATCTGAACAGAAAACCTAACGATCAGGAAAAAATAATCCAATTAAGAAATGGGCAAAAGATCTGAATGGACAACTCATCAAAGAAAATATACAGATAGCAAATAAGCATATGAAATGATGCTTAACACCATTTGTTATGAGGGAATTGCAACTTAAAACAAGAGATAGCACTGCACACCTCTTAGAATGGCTAAAATCCCAAACACCGACACCACCAAATGCTGGAGAGGATATGGAGCTACAGGAACTACCCTCTATTGCTGGTGAGAATGCAAAATGGTACAGCCATTTTGGAAGACAGTTTGGCAGTTTTTCACAAAGCTAAACATAGTCTTCCTATGAGAACCAGAAACTGTGCTCCTAGTATTTGCCCAAACTTGTTGAAAACTTAAGTCTACACAAAAACCTGCATACAAATGTCTATAGCACCTTTACTCACAATTGCGAAAAATTGGAAGCACCTAAGATGTCATTTAATAGGTGGATGGATAAACAAACTGGTATATCTGTACGATGGAATATTATTCAGTAATAAAAAGTAATGAGCTATTAAGCCACAAAAAGACACAGAGAAACCTTAAATGCATATTGCTAAGTAAAAAAACCCCAAAGACCAAAAAACAAAAAACAAACAAACAAAAAAAAAACAGTCTAAAAAGGTACTTACTGTATAATTCCAACTGTATTATATCCTGGAAAAGACAAAACTACAGAGACAGCAAAAAGATTAGTGGTTCCCAAGAGAGGAAGAATACAGGAACTCTCTGTTTCTGCTCAATTTTCCTGTAAACTGAAACTTCTCTGAAAATAGTCCATAACTATAAAAATAAATTTATAAAAAGTCACTAGTTTCAAAGCAGCACCATACTGCATTTAATTCAACACGATCTCTAAGCCATGGCTGTATATTCACTACACCCCTTTCCACATCCCTCTTGCCTCAGTACCTTTCTTTATGCCATTCCCTCTGTCTACAATATCATTCTCTAATCTCACCTTCTCTCAATGCCTACTCATCCTTTAAGACTTATCTGAGACATCAGTTCCTCTGTGTTTCATAATACACTGTTACACTTATCAAATTGTAATTTATTGATTATGTGATTGTCTACTAACTAGATTGTTAACTCTGTGAGGGCAAGAGCTATGCACTGTTCATTGCTGTATCTCCAGCTCCTAAAGCATTTCTTTTACACTGTGTGTTCAATAAAATGTTTGTTGAATGAACAAATGACTGACTGAAGGATGTGGTAAACCTGGGATGTGAACCAAGATTCTTCTGACTCCAAGCTCACTGTACCTTCCACTAAAACATAGTCATGCTAAGAATATCAATAACAATAGTCTCAAAAACTCTATCAATTTATAAAGTTGTTATAACCTAAATAAGTGAAAGCGATGTGCATAGAGTAGGTGCTCAATAAAAGATAATTTAATTTTATTTGTTCTCTGGTTATACAGGTAGTAGGCTCCCAGCCTTCATGCCTTCCTCCCTTTATATAGAGAGCAACACCAGAGAACTGGATAGGGCCAACATTCCTTCTGTACCAGTTAGTAAAGAAATAAAGAGAAAAGTAAAGGCAATAGCTGGCAGATGGGGAGGTATAGGACTGGAAATTTTTATTAAAAAAAGAAAAACAAAAATAAATAAATTAATTGATTAAAAAAAATAAAAAAAGAAAAACAACCTTCAACATAGTCTGTATCTTCAAATCTTGGCATCTTAAGAGTTTATTTCATGTTCTATCTATCTCACACCATTCGAATTGTAAACAGAGATGAATAAATACGTGTGGCAAGCTCAATACATTTGAAGAAGATGGAAACCATTAGCTTCAAAGAAGAGTGAGAATTTTGAATGAGAACCACATGGAATGCCCATGTTCAGAACCCAGATTACAGTTCCAACATCTGCTCTAAGCATGACAAAAAGGCAAGGAAAGGTAGGGATGTGCTAGTTGATTCCCCCCCAACCCCATCCCATCCCAGTCTTAAGTATTTCTGATGTGAGAGGTTTGCATTCTTTGTCCAAGGATTTCCTCTCTAGCCCTTGAAGCGGAGGCCCATTCTTGGGGTTTCAGGCTCCACAAACACGACTTTAGTTATGATCAGCTGTGAAACTTTTCTGGCTCAGTTCTGGCTTGGTTTGAAAAAGACTCAAAAATATTACTGTGGTTAAGGCAATACTAAAACAGTCCCACCAACTGCTGACATTTCAGAAGTTTAATGGTCCTTCAAAGTTCTTTATGTTACCAAAGATGTTCCCATAGCGACGAGCATGTGTTCTTGCTAAGGAAGTATTCTGCAACAATGAGTGAGTCTTTGGTCACTTTAGTGGTTAGAATGAAAAAAGCCAGGGCTAAGAGCAATAATCTCTGAAGAGGATCAGAAAGATGAATGAAAGTCGTATGGTTTAGTTTAGTGTTTTTCACATGTTCTAAGGAGCACCAGGGTCCTGTGTGATATTAACAGATATTCTTGGAAAAAGTGTTCCTTGGTAAAAAAGAGTTTAGGAATCATAGGATAAAGGAAAAATAAATTTCTTCATTGAAGATTTCTCCGATCTTTTAATACACTAATAGAAAATTTGACTCTTCAGAAAGGGGATATGAAATGCAGCATTGCCCAAACTTATTTGGCCACAGAACCTTTTTCAAGAAATACCTACCTCTTTTTTTTTCCTTTTTGTCTTTTTTACTGACCGGTAATGGGATCGCAACCCTCGGTGTCGTGCCTGTACCGGGGACCGGCAACGGGATCGCAACCCTCGGTGTTGCGCCCGCACTGCGCTCAGCCAGTGAGCGGGAACCGGTCTCCACATGGGATCCGAACCCTCGGTGGGAGCGCCGCCCCGCTCCCAAGCAGCGCACTCTCCAGTGCGCCACCGGGCCAGCCCAAGAAATACCTACCTCTTGTTGAATTAATCCTTTGGGTTATACTGTTTGGGAAATACTGGGGTTGTGGGAAGAGCGTAAGCTTTGCTATCCTTTCAGAATTGGGTTTGAATTCTAGTTCTAACATTCAATAGCTGTATGATCATGGGCAAGTCACTTCATCTCCCTGAATCAGTTTCTCCATTTATGAAAACTGGGACAATAATATCTACCTCAAAGGGGACACCAAGAGGATTAAATGAGATAATGTACAGTACTTAAAACAATGCTTAGCACATATAGGCACTCAATAAATTGCAGTTATAATTGTCGCATTCATTTTTCATCACCATCATTATCAAGTACACACCTACCTGACAGGGTTGCCAAAACAGCTTCAAAATAGGTCTTGCTCGAGGACTCAAATGGCCATATTTCTAATTGCTTTGGGAACTGAGTGCAGGGAGAAGAGAACTGAACTAGTTGTCCAGAGATACAGCTCTATGACTTATTTGCTGTCTGACCTTGGGAAAATCACTTCACCTGTCTGCATTTCTCTGTTCTCCTGCCAAATATAGGTATGAACTAGGTGGTCTTTTCCTCCAAAATTTTTATGAATCTCAGCTCTAAAATGCTATATAAGAGAGTTATAAATTTATTGTTGAAGAAATGTGTAGTACAGGTTAAATTCAATTATAAAGGATGGTCCTGTATAACAAAGCTATTTTTATGTTCCAGCAGATGGCTGGCAGAAACAGTGCTTTGACAATCTGGTTACAATGAACTCTGTATAGTGAATAATTCTGTATAACAATTGCTTTCTCTGGTCCTTGATCCCATAATCGTCACTCTCTAACGTTGCTCTAATCAAGTAAAGAATTTGATCACGTGTTGTTTTCATTGTTGACACAGAGAAGGGAGCTGAGCTAAGCTAATTTATAGAATTTCTAGCTGAGACATTTATGTCCAGTTCCATTATTTTACAGTTGAGTAAACAGGACAGAAGAGGTTAAGCAACTTGTCAGGGGTCACACAACTAGTAAATGGCAGAGATTTGAATGGGTGTTTGGACTAAATGATTCATGATCTGCAAATTTAAGAGATTTCACTGCAAACTCTTTCACCCAGACCATATATAAGACTGTTATATAAAACCAGAAACAGCTATTACAAAAATTCCACTGTTTATGCTTCCCAACCTAACAAGATATGCATTTATCACTATCCTTTTTCCCTGCCTTCAAGCCCTCTTCATAGGATGGCCCCTCTAATTCCATGGTGCACGGTGACACAACTTAAAGGATAATAACTTTTGCTGCAGAATTTCAGTTAGAGGTCTTTTAAAAATCTAAATGAATTACAGCCATTGATCCCTTTAGATACATGCACAGTTCCTTACACAAAGGCCTCTGATTAGTCATGTATTTTTTTTCATTATGAAACCAAGTGGTCTTTTTTTAAAAAATAGGTTAACAGAGATAGAGATCTTAGCACTATGAATATCAAAGGTTAGGCTTATGAGTACATTTTGTTCTAGGACTTCAACTCTTACAGAGAATGATACACTAAATCATACCCCACGTCTCCAACTTCCACCATGATATTACCACTTGAATGCATTCCTGTTACCTTGAACTCACATGCACTAGATTAAACTCATCTTCTAAGTTAGTGGTTCTCAAATCTGGCTATAAATTGGAATCACATGGGGAGCTTCCAAAACACTCTAGGCACTTGACAAATACAAGTTCCTCTTTTTGCAAAATTTCATAACCATATGAACTTCATCTATCCAAAACCCATGCAGACAGAAAGCTTATATAACCACGCTGTTTTATCTAATATGAATTGCTGTTCAGCATGAGGATCCCAAGGCACAACAAGATTCTGAAATGATCTTGAAGGATTTAACTGCCTGAAGAAAGTTTTTTTTTTCCAGTTAATTTTTTCAGTTATATTAATCTTGTAAATGTTGTTTGAACACAAAATGTGCTAGTACTGTATTTATAGCACAGGGAATAGACAACGTAAGACCTGGATGCCTTAGTGATATCTATTTATAATATCTTTTCAATCGATTCTCTTGGGTTTTCTAGGTATAGAATCATACCTGTAAATAATGATAGTTCATATAATTTCCCAACGGTTATAACTCTTATTTCAGTTTTCTGTCCCATTGCATTGGCAAGAACTTCAAGAATAATATTGAACATCAGCAGTTATAACAAGCATTTTTGTCTTATTCCTGAGTTTGGTAGGAATGCCTCTAATATACTTACCATTAAGCACTATACTATTTACTAGGCCAAGGTATTCTTTATCACATTAAAAAATGCCGTTTTATTCCTAGTTTACTAAGAATTATCAGAAAAGTGTGTTAAATCTTTTTCAAATGCCTTTGTGGAATCTGAGATGACCATATGATTTATATCCTTTGAGTTGATGATATAATATGATATTAAGAGGTTTCCTATTATTGAACCATCTTTGCATTCCTAAGACAAACCCTACTTGGTTTATGATTATTATACTTTAATATATTGCAGGGTTTGATTTGCTAGTGGTTTATTTATGATTTTTTATGTGAGATATCTTTAGTTTCCTTTTTGGAAAATTTAATTTTCCTGTTTGGAAGTTTTTTTTTTTTTTAAACCAAGGTTATACCAATTTCATAACATAAAATGGGAAGCACTCTTTCTCTTTCTATGCTTTGCAACAGTTTATAAAACATGGCAACTGTTTGTTCTATAATATATTCATTTGGGCCTAACTCCTTTTTTTCTAGTGTGTCATTGAGTGGTTTTCTCCCTGGTAGAAAAAGTGTCCAATGCCTTCATTTAACAATAATACTGCCATTCCTAGTTTGTAGCACTTTCTTGAGGAACAACTGAAACATGACCTCAGTTTTTTTTAATCGTTCACCTAGCCTCACTAATTTTTTAAAAAGCCCATAATCTTTTCTTACCTCTTTTCCATGTGCTTTCATTTCAAGCACCAATGTCATAGCCTCCAGAGGCATTAGAAGTGGAAACGATAAAACATAAGGGTGTGGAAGGGTGGTATAGAATGCATGGGCTTGAGGAGATGAAAAACAGTCTGGGAGGTCTGCTCTGGAAAGGCTTTATGGTGGGGATGAAGCTTAAGGAGCTCTTTGGAGGTGAGCTGGTTTGCTGGTGAAGGTGACTAATGTGGGAGTTGGGAAAAATATAATTTTCAGTATTTATCACCATCAATTAATATTTACAGAATTACTGGCATGTCTTCATTTTTAATACACAGCTGTAACTGAAACAGACCTTTTATGGGGATGTAGTGATTAAATTTACAAATTGCAGGTACTGAGCTCTGATGGTAAGTGCCTTATTACATTTCTTTTGTGACGCTGTTTGTGGAAAGGTCTTTGCCTTCCATCTTTAGCTCTTTGGACCTTTTTGTTTTCTTACAGTGCTCACTTTCTGCAGAGATAAAAACAGAAGTGAAGAGCACACTAGAACACATGGGCTGTGACTGAAAGGCCTTGTTATAGGGTCTAAGAGAGTGCAGGATGTCATGCATCTCGGTTATTCCAAATAATTTGAGACGTCAGTGTTAGGAACTGCCCTACACCTACTTTTCTGAAGGAACAGGAATAGCCTGGAAAGCCCGTCCTCCTGGGCAAGTTTGGATTGGCTTCAAACTGCATCCTTCTAATTGGTATAGTCTTTTCTTCTACCCTTTCCTTCTCTAGCAATGTTCCCACTTGCCTAATTTACTGGGAACATCTGTGTCAGTAACTTTCCTTGGGCTCTCCAGTTTATTTCCTCTAAGCTCCAGGGCTGTTATAAAAAGGCCTGTTGAAATCTAGGCTGTGACTCAGTGGGGTCTGCTACAGAGACTAGATTAAGCATCTGGAAAATCCCAAGTTTCACCATTTATACACACAACTGGATGGAAGTGTCTGTGCCCTGTGAGGACTCTGTTCCATCTGGCCTAGTAGTTGCCCCTTCTGGAATTGTGGAGTGAGGTTAACAAAAAACAGCAACTAGATTTGCCTTTTTATAGAAATTTATTAAAAAGTTGAACATATTATTTAAGAAAACTATTTTTAAACAAAGCCCTTCCCCCCATATTATCCCAAAAGTCTACTGCTGGCTCTTCCCATTCCAAGGAATGAGATCATGCTTTATGGGAGACATCTGCTTCTGAGGATATTACTGCCCTGAGCACAGAACATGACTTCATTAGAGGGAACAGTGGACTGAAGAGATTCAACAGGACACTTACATATCTGACAGTAAAAAGAAAAAGTGCCAGTTGAGATTATCATCAAGTCTCTAGCTTTCAGGATAGACCTGGTGATTTCACTCTCATATGACTTTCTTTTGCTTTAATATCATGAGCTATGTATGAAAACTTCCAAAAAACTGTAACTCATAGCAACACCACCTGTATTTGTAAATAGAGAAGCTGTCTTCTCTCAAGGGGTTGGATGGATTACATTCTGGGAAGAGAGCAGGTGTTTGGAACCTTGGCGTAGCTACTGAATACACACCCACACAGAGTAAGCTCTGCTTCAAGGAAACATTGGTTCAAACAGTGCTGCAGATGTATACGATATCATTTTTCAGTTCCGAAAAGCGAATTCAGAACATTAGCAGGGATTTTGGCTTTCCAAGAAGATGATTTCCAGAGCAGTTTTATAGAATTTTTGACATATGTTGTTTATAACCTTAATTTCCAAAATGAGCAAGTCTAATAAATCTGTTACCTACTAACCAAGCTCTGGTCTAGTTGCATCTGTTCCCATTTTATTTGATATTGTAAAGAAGTATCAATAGACAGCTAAATATTTTGGTGTTATTCATAGTCTTCTGCTCCTATTGACTAACACTTTTCAAAGAAAACCCTTAAACTCAATAGCATTTTAAAAGGCAATAATTGGTGGTTTAATTTACCAGGCTTTGCTTCTGAGGACTCATGGTGCAGCTGGAATCACAGAAGTGGAAGGGAATGTTACAAGATCATGTGGCTAGGTCTCCTTTGACCTAGGAGGGGTAGGAATTTGGAACACTAGGGAAAGCTGGTTTGCAACTACTTACAGTAACCTGTTTCAACCCTGAATTCCACTCAGGGTCAAAAAATTCTTCCTTGTATATATGGTAATAGGTGTTTCAGGCAAAGTGGGTCCCACACCTGGCTGTGTTTAAATAATTATCTGGAGAGAATTTTTAAAATACAGATTTCTGGGCCTCATGTCAGATCTACTAAATGAACTCTGAGTGTAGAGCCAGGAAGTCTGTATTTACAAAGTAAATCCTAGGTGATTCTTATGAATTTGAGAACAGTGGCATTAGGGTTGCTGCATTAGGGTCATCTAGCAGGGTGCTGATGGTATACAGATATGACAAGAACAAAAATAATTATAGAGAGGAGCAGGTGAGTAAGAACAGTGCCACTTCCATTTGCACGGCATTTTACAAAGTGAATTTGCAATTATTACATTGTTTAATCCTCACATTATTTAATCCTCTCACTCTGCATGAATCCATTTTATAGAAAAGGAAACTGAAGCTCAAGGAAGAAAAGATCACTTGTCTAGGATCCCTCAGCCAAAGGCAGAATCAGGATTCAAACTTATAGGTTATCTGATGCCCAATCTTTTATTTTTGTCACTTGTTACACCTTATTCATAATAGTCTTGGAGATCAATAAGCATTAGATTCAAAGGAGAGAAAAATGATAGTAAGAAAATCATGATATCACATCATGATATCATGATGATGTGATGATATCACATCAGCAAAGGATGATATCACATCAGCATTACATTTGGTGCCTTTAATAGACAAAATCAATTCTTGTACAAAAATGCTAACAAGAATGAGTGATTTAGTTCTCCATTAACCACCCCTTATTTATTTCTCCCCGATGCTACCTACAGCTACCTACAGCTTAGTTGGAGGCTATTTAACAACTAAATTATATATCCCAAAATGGGGAGGTATGGGACAGATATATAATTAAACTGGAAGAGGACGGGAGAGAAAGCAGGAGCTCATCTTAGGCTGATTTTTTTGTCCCAGTCAGGAGTATAAACATGCAAAGCAGTCATTCTGAGAACACTTGGTCATTCAAGGCACTGTACTACTTGCCACACATGCTCTACTCTAATGGGCAAGTCATATCTTCCTCAGTTCAGGGTTGTCAGCTTTCCTTGGAAGGTAAGGTAAAAATAAGTTCTTTAGAATAAGACAGACCTGGGTTTGAGCTCTGTGCATTCTGCTGTGTGGCCACAGGCAACTTAACCTTTCAAAGTTTTAGTATTCTTATTTGTAAAATGGGAATAACACCAACTTGTTCTCAAAATTGTCGTAAGGGATAGATAAAATGATCCTAGCAGTAAATTCCCTACCAGTTTCTGACATATTATAGATTAATCACTGTTAATATCTACCCCTGACCCTCAAAGCTCCTTTACTAATAGAAAGCTGGCTTAAGGTTAAGGTTTTATTTGAGGGACCTGCAATAAAAAATTTCTCACTTTAAACTCAATATTTTAATTAACCACATTTTGGGGGGTTATTTTTAAACTTCAGAGTTAACCTAGACATATAGAGGAATGTGAAATATGATTGAAGTAGCATTATAAATAAATGGGGAAAAGAAAGGACTCTTCAATGAATGGTACTGGGACAGTGGAAAAAGTAGAATAATATTTCTTTATTAGACTCTGCACAAAAATAAATTACAGATATAGACTAAAGACCTAACTTGGAGAAAAAAAATATTTAAAAAATTTTAGAAGCAAATATCGAAGAATATCCTTATGACTTTAGGGAAAGATTTCTTAAACAAGATGCAAAAGGAAACTCATAAGAGAATAAAGTTGACTACATCAGTACATGTTTTGGTGAAGATGTGGCAAAATGAAAATATTTCATGCAGTGCCAGTGAGAGTATAAATTGGTACAATTTTGAAGAGCAGTTTGGCAATATCTGATGAGTTGATGCTATGTGTATCCTATGACCTAGCAATTCTACTCTAGATACAGACCCAGGTAAACTCTCTCCCATGTGCACAGGAAACATGTATGAGGACATTTACTGCAGCACTGTCTGTAATAGAGAGAAATGGAAACCTCACTGTCCACCAACAGGAAAATGAATAAATGACTTGTGGCATATTCATGAAACAGCAAACTCTAAATTATTTAAAATTTATGAAATATATATCTATGTTTACCTGAATGAATGGATCTCAAAAACATGATATTGTGTGAAAAAAGCAAATTGAAGAAACATAAAGACACTATGATACCATTTAGAGTAATTTAAAATATATATGTCGGGAGATTTCGGTGATGGGACATAATAATCAACTACGTTGTATATTGACAAAATAAAAAAAAAAAATAATAATAAAAAGAATTGTCGCTGCTACATAGCAGGTGCTCTGAAATATTTGTTTGAATTAATAAAGGCATCTTGAGGAAAAAAAAATAAAATATATATGTCAAACTTCTGGTTCTGGGACAAGATGGTTCCTCCTCTCTAACTACTACTAAATACCCTGGAAATTATTCAAGAGTAAATCACAAAAGCACTTTGAAAAGTGGAAAGGAGAAAAGGTGGGCTGGCTAGGGACATCACTACTTGAGGAACTACAGGGGGGTAAGATCCCTCGGTTTTCTATCTCTCATATATCGCAGACTAGGTACTGAAAATATCCCAGATTGGGTACTGAAACCTAGAATAATCATCAATAGGTGCAGATAAAAACAGAAAGGAAAACAAAAAACAAAAAACAAAAAACCCTGATGTCTCTGGCCAAAGGATCAGGAAAAGGAAAGCCCAACAAGGACTTAGCAGGGAAATCCTTACCCAGTGGCAGAGATACCCAATCATCTCAAAGTAACTGCAACAGTAATCTGGGCAGGCCAACCCATTCCCTGCTCCACACCAGTTGGTATCAGGTAGGTTTCTCCTCTTTTACCAGCAGTGCCAGCTGGCCAGGGGCTTCCTAAACCTCCACCCAGATCCAGTAGCTCCTGATTCTCCACCCAGTAGCAGAAGATAATCAAGGCTAGGCATCTGCCAACCTCCACCCAATGGCAAAAGGCAATCCAGGCCTGGTGTCTCCTGGCGCTCCAATGAGGGCAGAAAGTGAACCAGGCTTAGAGATTCCTAGTGGCAAAGACCCATATAGAATCCGTGTCTGTTGGCTCTCACCCAGCAGCAGAAAGCAGCCCAGTTAGGTACTTTATTCCTCTGCAGGCAACAGCAGAGATAGAGTGGAAAGCCCACCAGTTCTGGGTAGGTGGAAAACAGTTAAGGGAAAACACTCTCTGTCCTGCAAGTCTGGCATTGCTGACCTTCCACCTAGTGACACTGGGTGGCCCACAGAAGCACCTTCTGTCCCCACAGGTAGCACCAACAGGAGTCAAGCAGGAGTTCAAGTAAAGCCAGAGAATGAAACATACCAGAAGAGCAGCATTGCAGGGGCTCAGGAGACGAAACTGTCATTGGAATTATAGCCCACAAAAAATAGGCCAGAACTTGCACACTCCACCCAAAATGTGCTAAAATAGAAGATTTTAGTAGGGTCAAGATTCTCCTAACATAATATTCAAAACGTCCAGGATACATATTGCACACTGTACAAATATACCCAAATATCACATTGTACTACATAAATATGTACAATTGGCATGGGTCAATTAGGAAAAAATAAATTAGAAAAAGAATTTCACAGACAAAAGTAGACTGAGGTTACCAGAAACTGGGGTGAATGGATAATGAGATGTTATTGCTAAATGAGTACAGAGTTTATGTTTAGGATGACAAAAAAGTTTTGGAAATAGATAGAGGTGGTGGTCACACAGCATTGTATATATAATTAATTCCACACAGTTGTATGTTCAAAAATGCCTAAAATGGCAAACCTTGTGGTATATATATTGTCCAACAACAACAAAAAAATGTCTGGGATACAATAAAATAGATCACTCATCATAACAAGAACCAGGAAAACCACAACGTGAATGAGAAAAAAAGGCAATCAACTGAGACAAGACTGGAATAAATCAGATTGTTGGAAGTATCTGACACAGGTTTTAAAACAGACACCATAAAATTGCTTCGACAATTAATTACAAATTTCATTGAAACAGATGAAAGATAGAAAACAAAAAAATAGAAATTATGAAAAATGATGGAATGGAAATTATATAACTAAAATATAACCAAAATAAAAAACTTGTTAAATGAGCTCAAATGTAGAGTTAAAGACGGCAAGAGTGGCAAGAGAGCTCCTGGGGACCTCACCAGCTGCAAGCAGCCCCCATCTGACAGATAACAGATGGCAGGAGTGTGTGGGACCTCAGGAGCTAAGGGCAGCACCCACTGCTGCCACAGACACCACTGCTGTGCGGGAGGTCTGCCACATAGCCACTACCACCACAAGGGCGGCTCAATGCCACAGTAGCAGCCACCACCACCATACAGGTGGCCCGTCAACTACTCAACTGCACTGACACAGGGAGAGTCACAAGTGGAACCCGGGGAAAGAGGTGAGTGAGTGCAGACCCATGACCAGGTGGCCCAATCCATGGGGTAATTATGGTGCCACATGCGGTAGCATGCTTTGGGGTGGGAGGTGCATATATAGGCCATGTGACTGCCTTGTTCTGGGGAGAGACACACGCAGAAACCCTGGAGAGTGCAGAAACCTGGATACCCAAATAGAGTAAGGCAGAAAATTCCAAATCACCACCAACCCATCCCCAATCAGGCGAAGCAAGGACCCAGGAGGAGCCTCTGACTGCAGGAAAGAGGAAAGAGAAACCCCACCCAGAGTCACCCATTCGAACTGAGTAGCTCCAGTATACCCCAGTGCACCCAATAGGGTCACAAGACACCATCCAGGGTGCAAACAAGCCCAGAGAGGGTCAAATCAAACAATATATTAAAAGAATGTCCCGACATCACAATCAAATCCAACAATATACTAAAAGAATTATATACCACAACCAAGTGGAATTTATTCCTGGTATGTAGGGCTGGTTTAACATTCAAAAACAGATTAATTTAGGGCCAGCCTGTGGCTCACTTGGGAGAGTGTGGTGCTGATAACACCAAGGCCATGGGTTCAGATCCCATATAGGGATGGCTGGTTCGCTCACTGGCTGAACGTGGTGCTGACAACACCAAGCCAAGGGTTAAGATCCCCTTACCGGTCATCTTTAAAAAACTAAACAAAACAAATTAATTTAAATCCATCACACACCAACAGGCTAAAGAAGAAAAATACACTCATATCAATGGATTTAGAAAAAGCCTTTGACAAAATCAGACATCGCTTTGTGATAAAAAACTCTCAGCAAATTAGGAATCAAGGGGCACTTTCTCAATTTGAAAAAGAACATCTACAAAAACCTACAGCTAATATCATACTTAATGATGAGAAACTAGATGCTTTACCCCTAAGATTGGGAACATGGCAAGGGTGTCTCCTCTCACCACTCCTATTCACACAGGTATTGATATTCCACACTGTACCCCAAAGATATATATAGTCAATTATGTTTCAGTTTAAAAAAAAGGAAATTATGTTAAGTGAAATAGGTCAGGCAGAGAAACAGAAATACCACACATTCTCACTCATATGTGGGAGTTAAAATACATACATAAAGAAAGAAACAAACAGACAATAATAACAAGTTGAACTTTTAGAAGAAGAGAGTAGAACTGTTGTTATTAGAGTCAGGAAAGGGGAGGGGAGAGGGTGGATAGTAAGAATTTGGTTATCGGACACAAAATTACAGGTAGACAGGAAAAATAAGTTCTATAGGTGTACAGTCAAGCTAGGCATCTGTAATGAACAATAATTTACTGCATGCTATCAAATGGTTAGAAGAGAGGAGATCAAATGTCCAGATTGCAAAGAAATAATTAAGTTTTGCAATGATGAATATGCCAATAAACCTGATTTAATCGTCATACATTGTATACAGAGTTGTATTAACTTACAACTCTGTATCCCATAAATGTGTATAATCAGTAAATTTCAATATAATTTTTTTTAAATGTAGAGGGAAGATAACAGAAGACAGAAACACTGAACTCAAGGCCAGACGAACAGAGTTTTCTCAGTCTGAACGACAGAAAGAAAATGGACTGACCATTGGGACCTGAGGAACAACAGGGTAATAAGTTCCCCAGGTTTTCTTTTTGCTTCATATATCCCAGATTTGGAACTGAAGAAGCCAGCAACACAGAAATACCAACAGGAGCAACAGGAGTAAACCAAAAAAAAAAAAAAAAAGAAAAAAGAAAAAAAAAGCCATAACAAAATCCTGTTCTCTTGATCCAAAGGACTAGGAAAGGAGCAATCTGGCATGAGAGAAAACTTTTACACAGTAACCTCTCTATTCTAGCCAAATACTACAGAAAAAACCTATTGCCCCATCCCTATCCACACCAGCAAAAACTGAGTGAGGAGCCTAGAATTCCACCCTAATGAGGCTATAAAAAGGTGCTCCAAGCCCATCGATGAAGTATTAGAGAAGGCCAAGTAGAGAGCTTGAACTTTCATCCCTTCCCCCACGTTGGCAGGTAATCAGTCTAGCTACTGATAGCTGGAACTGGTCTAGTCACCAGTAGCTAGTTACAGGTAGCTGCAACTCCCACCCCTGTCCAGCAATAATGAGAAGACCCTTCTCACTCAAGTGTCAAAGAAGACGAAGTGTGGGACCTGTACTTCTACCTCTATCTAGCAGTGATGAAGTGGCAACCCCCTCTTCTCTTACTGGGGCAGAGTCACAAAAAGCCAGTTAAAGCAGAATTTTTAAATAAGATCCAGAATCTTAGAACAAAATGCAAAAATATTAAGGTTTCAATAAAAAAATCACTCATCATATCAAGAACCAATAATATCTCAAACTGAATTTAAAAAGATAATCCACAGAAGCCAACAGTGAGATGACAGGGATGATAGGATTACATGACAAATATTTTTATAGTAGCCATCATAAGACTGCTTCCATGTATAATTATGAACACACTCTTGAAAAATTGAAAAAATAGAAAATCTTACAAAAAATTAAAAAGTCTTAGCAAAGAAATCAAAGATATAAGGAAGAACCAAATGGAAATATTAGAAGTGAAAAATAAAAAGCAAAATGGAAATCTCAGTTGATGGGCTCAACAGCAGTTACATCATAATTAAACTTCTGAAAGCTAAAGACAAGGAAAAAACCTTGAATGCAGCCAGAGAAAAATGAAATCTTACCTACTGAGGAAAAACAATTTAAATGGCAGTGGATTTCTTATAAGAAACCAGGAAGGCCATAAGAAGTGGCACAACATTTTTCAAGTACTGAAAGAAAAGAACTGTCAAACCCTGAATTCTATATCCAGTGAAAATATCATTCAGGAATTAAAGGGAAATTAAGAAATTCTCAGATGAAGGAAAACTAAGAGAATTTCTCACCAGAAGACCTAACCTAAAATAATGGCTAAAGAAGTTCTGAGAGAGAAAGGAAATAATAAAGAAGGAATCTTGGACCACCAGGAAGGATGAAGAACAACAAAAAGATTAAAAATATAGGAAATATAGGTAAATAACAATAGACTTTCTTTTCCTTCTTGTTTTCTGAATTATGTTCAATAATGGAATCAAAGTTATAACACTGTCTTATGTGGTTCACAATGTATGTAGAGGAATGTTTAAGAGAATTATTAACAGAGGGGGAGAGAGGTTTAATTTGTGCAAACTAGTAAAATGTTGACACCATTAGACTAAGTTATATACATTTAATGTAATACCTAGAACTGCTAAACAATCTACACAAAGAGATATACTCAAATGTACTATTAAAGTGGAATTGTAAAATATAATTAAGTACCTCACAAGATGGCAGAAAAATAAAACAGAGAAACAAAAAACAGAATGAATGGAAGAGAAAGTGGCATATTTAAGCCATAATACATCAATAATTACCTTAAATGTAAATTGTGTAAATATACCAACTAAAAGACAGAAATTGGCAGAGTGGATTAAAAAACATGACCTAACTACAGCTGTCTACAACTCATTTCAAATATGACAAATGTATATAGAAATTTGATCAACTCTGCTGAACTCATGTATTAGTTCTAGTTTTATTTTATTTTTGCAGATTTCTTGGGGTTTTATACAGAGACAATCATCATCTGCAAATGGAAATAGTTTTACTACTTCTTTCTGATCAGTATGCCTTTTTTTTTCTTTTTCTTGCCTTAGTGCTGTGGCTAGCACTTCTAGTAGTATGTCAAATAATAATGGTGAGAGCAAATATCCTTGTCTTGTTCTAGTCTTAGGAGGAAAACATTCAGTATTTTACAATAATGATGTTAGCTATAAGGTTATTTGTAAATGCTTTTATCAATTTGAGGAAGTTCTCTATTCCTAGTTTGCTGAGGGTTTCTATCATGAATAGGTATTGGATTTTGTTAAAAGCCTTTTTAGCATCAATTGATGTGATCATATTATTTCTCTTCTGAAGCTTGTTGAGATGTGGGTCTAAATTTTGATTTCCAAATGTTGAACCACCGTTGCATAAAGGCTGGAATAAACCCTACTTTGTCATGGTATATGATTATAATTGTTTTGTACATTATGGGATTAGATTTAATAAAATTCTGTTGAGAATTTTTGCATTTAATTTGATGAGAGATTTTGTTTGTTCCTTAGTTTTCCTTTTTCATGCTGTTTTATCTGTTTTTGGTACCAGGGTAATACTGAACTCATAAAATAAGTTGGGAAATGTTCCCTCCTCTCCTATTTTCTGGAAGAGATCACATAAAACTTGTGTTAATTCTTAAAATATTTGGTAGTGTTCTCCAGTGAAACCATCTGGACTTGGAGATTCTTTTTGGGGAATATCTTCATTACATTCAGTTCTATGTAATTTTTAAAACTTCATTTAAGACTTACTCTTACACAAATGAATTATTTTGAGGTGTGTTATTTAATTTCTAAATGTTTGTAGAGTTTTCTGTTGTTTTTCTGCTGTTGATTTCTGGTTTAATTCCATTATGATCAGAGAACATGCTATGTATTAAATCATCTTAAATATGATGGGGTTTGTTCTATGGCCTAGGATATGGTTTATTTTGGTAAATGTTTTAAGGGTGCTTGGAAAAAAATGTGTATTCTGGTGTTGTTGGGAGTAGTGTTTTTATATCAATTAGATCCTGTGGTTTCACAGTGTTGTTCAGTTCCATGTCCTTGCTGATTTTCTCCCTAGTAATTCCATCAGTTGCTGTGAGTGAGTTGTTGAAGTTCCCAACTATATTTGTGGATTTGTCTATTTCTTCTTTGTTTCATGTATTTTGAGGCTCTGTTGCTTGGTATGCACACATTTAGGATCATTATGTTCTTTTGTTGCCAATTTCTTTGTTTGAAATTCTACTCTATGTGAAATTCATATAACTGCTCCTGCTTCTTTTTCATTAATTTCTACATGGTATATCTTTTCCCATTCTTACTTTCAACCTACTTATCTTGTTGTGTGGGAAATGAGCTCCTTGGAACAGCATATGGTTGGGTAATATTTTATAATCCACTCTGCTAATCTTTGTCTTTTAATTGGTTTATTTAGACCATTTATATTTAATGTAATCATTGATCTATTAGCGCTTAAGCCTGCCACTTTGTTTTGTTTTCTGTTTATTTCCTCTGTTTCTTCTGTTTTCTTTTTCCTGCCTTCCTGTGGGTAATTTGAACAGCTTTGAAGGATTCCATTTTTATTTATATATTTATCATGTTTTTGAGTATTTTACTCAGTATAGTTGTCTTAGTAGTTGCTGTAGATATTATAATGCATACATAACTTATCAGAGTCTACTGATATAAATGACTTAGTACTTCAAGTGAAGCTTAGAAACCTTACTTCCATTTAGGTTTGTTTACACTCCCTGCTATGGGTTAAATGTGTCCCCCAAAAGTTCATGTGTTGGAAAGTTGATCCCCATTTTATTTTGTTATTTATTTATTTATTTTCAATATTTTTATTTATTCATTTATTTTTTGAAAACTTTTAATCTTTATTGAATCATAATTGATTATACACATTTTTAGGGTTCAACATTGACATATGTTGACCAAATCAATATTACTAGCATATATACTGTTACAAATCGTACTTATTCTTTATGCCCTTTGTCCAGTCTCTCCCCATTTCCCTCTCCCTCCCCCTCCCCCCTCTAATTACCCTAGATTTCTTCTCTCCTTCTGAAAGAGTAATGGTTATTCTGTTGATTTGTTGCCTAGAGGATCTGTCCAATGCTGAGAAGTGTGTTCAGGTCCCCCAATATTATCATAGAGCAGATGCTTCTTCTGTCACTCTGGAATGAGCTTTGTGGAGAGAAACATCCTCTTCTTTTCTTTGATCTCTGCTGGTGACTCTCCTTGTGTCAGTGCACTCCAGTGGCTGGCAGACCATCTGCATGGAGGTTGTGGCATTTAGCTGCTTTCATGCCAGCTGTGGTTACTGTGGTGGGCCACCCACATGGAGGTGGTGTTTTTGGCATGCTCCTTACCGATTTGGTGGTGGTGATGGTGGTGTGCCCGGTTGTGGGAGGGAGTCTGGTCCCCACTCCATACCTCAGGACCCGGGGCAGGCCCCATAGTGCTGGCAGTGTACCTGGTCGTGGGAGGAGGGTCTGGTCCCTGGCTCCATATCTCAGGACCCTGGGTGGCCCCATGGCACTGGCAGTGTGCCTGGCTGTCGGTGGAGGGTCTGGCCCTAGGCTCCATGCTTCAGGACCCCGGGTGGGCCCTGTGCCTGGTTGTGGGCAGAGGGTCTGGTCCTCAGATCCATGCTTCAAGACCCTAGGTCAGCCCATGGTGCTGGTGCTGTGCCTGGTTGTCCCCCCTTCTGGCTTGGTAGCCCAGGGGACTTTCAGTCCTTCTAGGTGTTATAGGTGTTCTTTGGTGAAATGAGACCTTTACTAGTTAATATCAAACTTTGTCTCTGGTTGTGGGTACTCTGTTTTTTCTTTCAGTTCTATGTTGGATCATTTGCTATTCCCACCACTTAAACTCTGTGCTGGAACTAATTTGTTGTCCTTTGCTTACTTTTAAAGTCAGGGAACTTCCTGTGGGGACCAGTACTTGAGCTCTGTCAAAGAGCTTAATCACTGCTTTGCTGTTGATTCCCTGGGGAAGGCTTTTTATGCAGCTCAGGTTTTAATGGCTGACTTTATGAAACTTCTGGGTTTAGTGAAATTCAATGCACCTGGGTTGTGTAGAAACACTGGTCTGGGCCTGAGTCTTTTCATCAAACTGCACCCCATGCAATTCTATGCTCCTGACCAGTCTCCTCTGAGCAGTCCTATGCTGATTGGGGGGCAGATCAGCTGTTCTTGCTGTGCCCCAGTGTTCTGGTGGGCCTGTCTCCCCCACTGCCTGTGCTGCAAACACTTCCCATGGGATGGGCTGTACACCAGTCCCTTGTGATGACTCACCAGCCTCTGAATGGCTCCCTTTTTTCAGTTGTTGTGGCTCCTCACTCCTATGTGGGTCCATGGGAACCCTATTAGTGGTCTTGCTGGGTTGGGGGCCACCAAGGCCCTCTTCTCCCCTGCAGCCTCCATGCAAGTTCATCCAATGGGCACAGCTGCGGCTTTTGCTGGCTCCTGCTCTGTGCACTCAGCAGTTCCAGCCTGGAAGTGGCCAGGGCTTGAAATGGTTGGAGAGGTTTTTTCTTTCTCTCATCATGGCTTCTCCTGCCTTCATGCAATCCGTAGGTCTCCTCCTCTTCCCCTGAGATCTAGGGGCCCCAGCTTGGTTATTGTTGCTTTTTAATAGTTGTAAATTAGTTGATTTGTGGCAGAAAGTGATGCTGGGGACCATCTATTCCATCTTGACTGGAAGACTTGATCCTCATTTTAACAGTGTTAAGAGAGTGCAAAATCTGATTATGGTATTTGAAAGGTGGGGCCTTTGGGAGGTGACTGAAGCATGAGGACTCCACCTTCATGAATAATTAACCCATTCATGGATTAATGAGCTAATGGTTTAGTGGGTTATCATAGTGGCTTTATAAGGACAGCACATAAAAGAGCTCTTGCTGTGGCTGCCATGTGATACCCTGCACACCATGGTACTCTGTACAGAGTCAAGAAGAAGGCCCTCACCAGATGTGTTCCGTGTACCTTCTACTTAGTCTCCAAAACTGTAAGAAATAAATTTCATTCTTTTATAAATTACCCAGTTTCGGGTATTCTGTTACATGCAACAGAAAACAGACTAATACACTCCCCATTATTATTTTTTTGATAATACCTTTATTGAGATGTAATTCACATATCATACAATTTGTCCATCTAGTGTGTACAATTTGATGGTTTTTAGAGTTGTGAAAACATCACCACAACCAATTTTAGACCATCCCCCAAAGAAACCCCATACCCTATCTCTCCAACTCCTCATTTCCCTCCAACTCCACAAGAAACCACTAATCTACTTTTTGTCTCTATAGATTTGCCTATTCTGGAAATTTCATATAAATGAAATCATACATATGTTACCAGTTTCTTTCATTTATTATAATGTTTTCAAGGTTCATCTATGTTTTAGCACATATCAGTATTATTGCAGAATAATGTTCAATTATATGGTATACCACACTTATTCATTTATTAGTTGATAGATATTTGGGTTGTTTCTACTTTGTGGCTATTATAAATGATTATATGAACACTTATGTTCATATATTTGTTTGAATATCTTTTTCAATTCTCTTGGGTATATATACTTAGGAGTGGGAGGTTAGATTAAGTATTACTCTATATACATTGAGCATCTCATCAGATAGTGTTATAATTTTTGCTTAAACCACGAAAAATGATTTAAGAAACTCATGAGAACTAGGATAGTGCATTATATTTACCTCTATTTCACCACTGTGGTGTACTTCTTTCCTTTCTGAAGTTTGGAGCCTTCTTCTGTTATCGCTGTCTATAAAACTTCTTTTAGACAATCTTTTTTTGTAGGTTTGCTAGCAAAAAACATTCCTAGTTTTCTTCATCTAAAAATTCCTTCATTTTCTCTTAATTTCTGAAGGGATTCTCTGGATATAGAATCTGCAGTTGACAGTTGTTTCCTTTAAGCACTTGAAAAAATGTACCATTTTCTTCTGGACTGTAAGCTTTTGGATAAGAAATATGTCGTCAGTTGGATTGGTGTTCTCCTATAAGTAATGTATCACTTTTCTCTGGCTTTCAAGATTTTTTTCATTATCTTTAGTTTTCAGAGGTTTAATTATAATATGTCTTGGCATGGATTTACTTAGGTTTATTATATTTAGGTCTCATACAGCTTCTTGAATCTGTAGGTTTATGTATTTTGCCAGATTTGGGAAGTTTTCAGCCATTATTTCTTTTTTTTAAATTAAACAAAATTGAATTGTGGTAAGATACACATAACATAAAATTTACCATCTTAAACACTTTTAAGTGTTCGGTTCAATGGTGTTAAGTACATTCATATTTTTGTGCATCCAATCTCCTAAACTCTTTTCATCTTGTAAAACTAGAACGCTGTACCCATTAAATGACTCCCCATTCACCTTTACCCCCAGCCCCTGGCAATCATCATTCTATTTTCTCTCTATGAATTTGACTATACTAGGTACCTTGTATGAGTGGAATCATACAGTACTTGTCTTTTTGTGACTGGCTCATTTCACTTAGCATAATGTCCTCAAGGTTTATCCATGTTGTGATATGTGCCAAAATTTCATTCCTTTTTAAGTCAATCATTATTTTTTCAAGTCCTCATTCAGTACTTCTTTCACTCTCCTCTCCTTTTGGACACTGATTATATGAATTCTGGATCTTTTGTTCCACAAGTTCTCTAAGGCTCTGTTCATTTTTTTCTGAGCCTATTTTCTTTCTATTGTTCAGACTTAGTAAATTCTATTGATCTGTCCTCAAGTTTGTTGATTCTATTTTCTGTTGTCTCCACTCTACTATTTAGCTCTTCCACCAAATTTTTAAAAATTTTTAAAATTTTATTGTATTTTCTAGTTCTATATTTTCTTTTCTTTTCTTTCTTTTTGTTTTTGGTGGCTGGCTGGTATGGGGATCAGAACACTTGTTATCAGCAGGCAGTTCTATAATTTCCATTTGCTTATTTTTATAACTTCTATTTCTTTGCTGAGATTTTGTATATCTTTGTTTCAAGAGAATTCGTAACTGCTTGTTAGATCATTTTAATTATGGATGTTTCATAATCCTTGTCAGATAAAGTCTGATTCATCTTGGTGTTGGTATCTGTTGATTGTCTTCTGTGATTCATGACTGATTTTCAACTGTAATCTTAAAATTTTGGATACTATATGATGATACTCTGGATGCTATTTAATCTTCTGTGAAGGCCGGGTATATTGAGCTTCCTGCTGTGCCCTGCTGACATAACCCTGGCAATAGTGGGGCACTGACTCATAGTTCCTTGTTGCAGATGGATGGAGTGGAAGTCCAGCTACTTGGCCCCACCGACACTATCCCTGTGAAAGTGGGGCAGTGGCCCACAAGGCTTCTGGCTTCTGTTTCCTCTGAATGGAGGTGTAAGCTCAGCTCCCTGCTGGGCCCTGCTGACACCAGGAGATTGGAGGGGCAGAAATAGAGTGTCAACTAGTTCCATCTTTTACCACTTTGTGAAGTCTCATTGACGCTGACTGGGGTGGAGGCTCAGTCCTCCACTGGACCTTGATGACACCAGGGCAGGGGGGATAGGAGTGCTGACTATCTCTGCTTTGTTTTGCCTCTTTCAGTCTCATTGTTGCCAGGTGGGTGTGGAGGTTCCGCTTCCCACTGGGCCTGGGAAACCAGGGGTGGGGGAAAAGTAGAGTGCTTACTAGCCTTGACATGCACCCCCTGTTCGGTCTTTTTGACTCTCAGTAGGAGTGGAAGCTCAGCAACTCCCCCACCCCCACAATTGGGCCCCAGTGACATGGAGATGGGGGGATGAAGTTTAATGGTAACTAGTCCTGCCTTGCACTGAATAATTAACTCTCCTTGCTGCTTGGTGGGTGTGGCAGCCTAGCTAGCCACTGGATGGGGCTGACACTCCTCTGGTAGGAGAATAGGAGCATCTCCTGCTGGATTGGGGAGAGAAAACAGCTATCTACTCAGTCCTGCCAACTCTACCCCAGCAGTGGAATAGGAGCAAGCTTTTGTAGGGGGAAAGAGTGGAGTAGAAGAGTAACTCTGGCTAGGTCTCATCAAAGCTGTAGGGTTTTGGGGAGGGTAAAATTTTTTTCCATTGGCATTTGGCTAGTGTAGGGAAGGTATTACCAGAAAGTTTTCTGCTGTAAGGCAACCTTTTCCCCTTTCTTTTAGATATGGGAACAGGCTTTTCTTAGAGCTTTTTTTGTCTGTGCCTGTTGGCAGTTATGGATTGGAGGCTTCTGTAATACCCTACCTGGGATATATGAGAGGCATAAAGGAAACCCAGGTAGCCCACCACTGCATTGTTTCTAAAGTTCTGAGGCAGTCTGCCTTCTGCCCACCTTTCAGAGTCTTGGTTATTGTGTTATATCCAGGATATTTTAGTTGTAAGAGGTTAGAACCTAGAAGGAATGGGGTTTCTTTATCTTGGCAGAAACGGAAGTCCTTCTATTTTATTTTTTAAGAAAAAAAAATCAGTATAGCATACATCCTCAAAAATAGATTTTTGGATATCTAAGAGGATTTCTGACAGTAGTAATGACTTAAGGAATAACCCATGGCATAAGAGTGTCTAGGAAAACTTGAAGAGATGGAGATTTACTAGGTTCATAGAAAGGAGTGAAAGATGGCTTTTCTAATTTCACTGGAAATTTGTGGAATGTTAAACCAATCACTCTTGGTATGGCCCAAGTTCTCTTTCTATACAACGCTCCTTTGTGGGTTTGTAAAGCTCTTTGTTTTTCTTAGGGGAAAGATGTCAAGTGGCAGGAAAACTTTGGTTCCTTGTGCCTTTGACATTCACAGTTACTGTTAAGTAAAAGTACAACTGGTGAGAGTAGGGTCCAAGTAACAGCAGCAACATGTTTCCCACACTCACTCTCTCAAATCTAAGTACTAGTGACTTTTACTTGTTGGGATTCCTGGTGTAAATTATACAATTTCAAATTCATGGTTTCAGGAGAGAGGCCCTTATCTTCACTTAACAACCCCTGTCCTAGAGGCCATTTTCTGGTCCTTAACCCCTCCCTCCCCCTCAACAAATATGCTTCAGATGCTGCTGCATTACCAGCACCAGGCTGATTATAAACACTGGATATTTTAAGGTAAAAAGCTAGTATCTGACCATGCTAAGTCATTTGGAGGCAGCGTCGTTGAAAGAAAGAGCTTTGAAGTCAAAAAGATCTTGGATCAATATCTGTATCTGCCACTAACTAGCTGTGTGGCTTTGGGCAAATTACTTAATCTTTCTGAGCCACAGTTTGCTCACTTGTAAAATGAGAATAATAATACTGACTTCACAGGATTGTTGTGATAATCTAATGACATAAAGCCCATAAAGTGAGGGTGCAAAGTTTGTGCTCAACAAGTCGGAAAAATTGTCTAGAGAATGTGACTGACCTCTAACAATTATGTCTATATTCAGCTAATGTTTCTTCCACTTGGCCAGGTAAAGGCTGTTACCTGCTTCTCCCATGCCTTCAATTCAATCTCTGTGCTTAATGTATGTTACACTTATGGTACAAAGAGCCATCATTCATTCACTTGGAACAGAAAAAGAGAAATATGGTCATCTCATCTTGATATTTATAATTACTTAATATCTCTAGTCCCCAGGACAGAAGCCCAAGATGCTCAAAGCAAGAAAAAACCAAAAACTTAAAATTTGCAATGCAAATTATACATTGTTTGTCAATTCTCTTCTATTCTATAGTATAAGTTTGTTTCTATAGTACAAGATTGTTTTTCTGGTGTAAAAATGGGGAAATTTTGCCCAAACTTTGAGTCATACCATAATGATACTGTATACCATTAGCAATAATGTCTAAGTTCCTATCCTACTGACCGAAAAGGATCTAGTGGTAAAGAGAGAGAGCCAAGACAGCAGTTTGGGGGTGGGGTGGGTCTATGTCTGGTGGCTTTACTAAGATTCTAAACTTTCTCTCAAAAAATTCACTTTAAGCTTTTTCCACCAAGAGACAGTAAAGTGAGCTGATACTCTGTAACCCTAGTGGAATGCTTATGGCTAGAAAAAGCTTCCGGCCAAGTAGCTCTAAAAAAAGCTTGGCCTGCCCAAGACTCAGGCAAGAGAAGGTCAACATGAATACTTTTAAGGTTAAGGTCAGGTCTGGAAGCATTAAAAAGGCAAAATGAACACTTGCCCAGAGGGGCAAAACAAGACAAGGAAGACTTATTTTTGTTCTTATCTTTTCTCACCACCTGTACCTCTGCTCAATTTACTTAATATCTCTGAGGTCGTTGTCCGTTTGTCTACATGTAAAATGAAAATAACCTCTACTTTATGTGCAGGAATGACTAGCATGCTTACCACAGTACCTGGAACATAGTAGGAATGCAATAGATAATAGTTATTTTTAGAATATAGTTTGAGGTCTTTATTATAGCACTTGGCTTATTTAGTTCACAGTACATGAGTTAGATATGTTAAATGGTTTTTATGAAATGATTTTAACTCTCTGCCTAAAATTAATATAGTTTCACAGCTAAAAGGAACCCTATAGGTCATTTAAGGCTTTTGATTTAAATGTGTAAGAGTTTTGTTCTGGCAGAAAATTGATCTTATAGTAATCAGCTCAGACAAATTCTTTTGCTGAGGTATACTGTAACTAAGCTATTCAGAAATAGCAAAGGTTGCTACGGCCTAACAGCTAAAATCACAGCTAAGTGTTACAGAATAGTTACTAGAGTAGGTCTCTGCAAGCAAAATTCAATCAATTATTGAAGAGACCATGTGTAGGTTGTTAAGGCACAGATATGTCATACCTACATGACTATAATCTTGCTCCATTTCTGCCGACTGCAAGATAGGAAGGAACAGTCCTTACAGAAGGATCAGAGAGAAGAAATATTGACTCCTTGTCTCACAGTTTAGACCATCCAGTTCCAGAGGGAGTCAAATATAAGAGAAACTAAGATGGTAAAGCTAGACTACCATTGCCAAAGAAGTCAAAGAGTCTTAAAATCATAGTAAAATCACCAAGCCACTTGAGTTGTGACTGAACATCAAATCGAGTGGGAGTAAAAAACAGTCTGGACTTTTCTAAGTTATAATAGAAACAATAAAAAATGAGAAATATACGTGACAAAAGAAAAAATAGATAAATTGGACTCCACCAAAATTAAACACTTCTGTGCTACAAATAATTGAAAGCGAAAAGACTACCCACAGAATGGTAGAAAATATTTGCAAATCATGTATCTTATAAGAGATTGTATCCAGAACATATAAATAACTCAATAATAAAAAAAGAAATAACCCACTTGAAAAGTGGGCAAAGGATCTGAATAGACTTTTCTCTAAAGACAATATGCAAATAGCCAATAAGCACATGAAAAGATGCTTGACATCATTAATCATCACAAAAATGTAAATTAAAACTATGGTAAGATACCACTTTACACTCACTTGATGGCTATAATAAAAAAGACAGATAATAACAAGTGTTGGTGAGGATGTAGAGAAATTGGAACCCTTATCCACTACTTGTGGAATTGTAAAATGGTGCAGCTGCTTTGGAAAACTGTCTAGCAGTTCCTCAAAAGGTTGAACATAGAGTTAACATTTGGTCCAGCAATTCCACTCCTGAATATATACCCAAGAGAAATGAGAACATATTTCCATAAAAAACTTGTACATGGATAATCATAGTAGCATTATTATTAATAACCAAAAGTGGAAACAACCCAAGTGTCTATCAACTGATTAATGGATAAAATATGGTATATCCATAAATGGAATATTATTCAGCCATGAAAAGGAATGGAGTACTGATACATGCTATAACATGAATGAACCTTGAAAATATGCTAACTGAATTAAGCTAGACACAAAAGGACAGATATTGTATGATTTCACTTATATGAGGTACCTAAAACAGGCAAAGTCACAGAAATAGAAAGTAGAATAGAGGTTACCTGGGGTTGGAGGGTATGGGGAACATGGAGAGCTACTGTTTGGTGGATACAGAGTTTCTGTTTGGGAGGATAAAAAAAGTTGTGGAAATGGATAGTGGTGATAGTTGCACAACATTATGAATGTACTTAATGCCACTGAATTGTATACTTAAAAATAGTTAAAATAGTAAAATTTATCTTATATATATTAACCACAATTAAGAAAAGGAATGAAGTCTTGATACATGCTACCACATGGATGAACCCTGAAAACATTATGCTAAGAGAAAGAGGCCAGACACAAAAGACTACATAGTGTATGAGTGCACTGCCATGAAATGTCCAGAACAGGCACATGTATTGAGAAAAAAGTAGACTGGTGATTGCCTAGGGCTGGGGGAGTGAATGGAGGAATTGGGGGATGATAGCTAAAGGGTTTCTTTTTGAGGTGATGAAAATGTTCCAGAATTGATTGTGGTGATGGCTGTACAACTCTGAGAACATTCTAAAAACCACTGAATTGTACACTTTAAATGAGTGAAGAGTATGGTAGGTGAATTATATCTCAATAAAGCTGCTTTAAAAAAAAGAAAATAATGAGGATTATAAGTCCTTATAATTAGTGAGTAAGGTATTATTTAGGAGCTTTGAAATTTTGCGTGTGTTTCATATTTAATATATTTATATTACTATGTTTAGCTATTTTAATAAATGTTGTTTTAATTAAAAAAAAATAAAAGTGAGCTAACATCATTTTCTCAATTAAAATACATCTGTGTCTAAAGACTGGCATTTTTGACTATACTAACAAAGGCCAAAGCGACCTTGTAGCAATATCCTAAACTATAAAGGGAAGCTAACAGGAAATGAATGTTCTTCTCAATATCGGAACTAAAAATGTAATCACATCTGAAGAACCTTGTATTTATATGGTGTTTAATGTGCAAAGCACTTTCTGACACATTTCTGATGTAGTGATCTTGTCAACACCCTTGTGAGGTTATCAGGAGGGTGTTAGGCCATCTCCTTCCCCTACCTAAGAAATTAGCAGGTTTGATCCACCCAAGTCCCACATCTGGTTAGTGGCTGAACTAGATCTGAATTCCAGATCTATTTCCAACTGAATGCTCTGTCTAATCTACCATTCTGTTTAATAAATAAGATCACACAGTATTCCATAAACAGGACACCTTTTTATGTAGCAAAAGCAAATAAAAACATGAAAAATATATAAATAGGCCATTAATAGCTAAAACTCTTACAGGTTGTCCATTTGTGCTTCTAGTTCTAATTCCTCTTTTTGTGAGCTCTGAAAAGTTTACCATGTTATGTCCACTTATGGCTTTTAAAGAAAAGCATAAACAGCATAGAATAAACCTAGGCAGGGTTTTGGGGCAAATAGGTTATTGGTAATAATTCTGTTAATAAGTATTTTCTGAATATGTATATATTACTTTGGAATTAGACCTAGGTATGGACTCTTACCTCAAGGAGCTGCCAATATAACAGGAGGAAGAGGAGGAGTCAAGACAAACATACATGTGACCAATAAAGAAACAGACAAACTAGAATTGGGGAGTGAAGAGGGTTCGGTTATAAGAAAAATGATAATGGACTTGAGGGTAGATAGGATGGTTTTGAACAACGACTTAAAAAGAGTTTCAGAAAAGCCTTGGTTGAGATGCCTAGTTCAAGTCTGCCATTTCCCTGAACAGGGAAAAGGACAGAGATTCTAATCAGAATAGCAGTAAGAGAGCAGTTTGTATTTACTTTTCTCTTGCAGGTCTCAACCTGTGCAGGTACTGGGATCATATAGAATATGATTTAAAAATTCACTGGCATGTTTCCTAAGAATATGATGTTGAAGGAAGAATTCATTTCATTGAATGGAAAAGAAAGAAAAGTGCTAAATTTTTGTGTGTTTTAAGAAATGTATCCAAAATCTTTGAACCTGTCAATCAACAATGTAAACAAAGAAAATAGCTTCTATAATCTCCATGGCATTATACCAAGGCTTAAAAAAAAAAAAGCTATTTCTCTATTAATGATTTTTATATAGGACTCCAGGGAATTTGGAAAGAAAATTTTCAAGATCTAGCACATAATACAAATCCGACCTTTGGATTCCTTTTTACTCCCTTAAAGCTACCTCCATTAAACTGCTTCCTAAGACTAGAGAGAAACCAATCACTGAAATGAAATGGATGAATCCTGTTTTCTCCAAATCATTACACTCCCATCAGAAGCCTGCTTCATACCCACTGGGAGAAATGATCAGGTATTTTGTTGGAGACCAATACACTGAAACAGTGATTCTTAGTTCTGGTTTTACAACATCCCATTGGGTCACTTATTTTTTTCCAAGGTGTATTAGGAAATATTTGAAACATTAATAATTTCAGTTCACTTTAGCTTTTAGTTATAGGCCAAATGGCACTTCTTTTGGTGAGGAGGGAGGAGATTTGGCCAGGAAAAGAAATCCAAACACCAACTAACAATAGAGTATTGTAACTCTAGAGGTGGAAATCACTGCTTTAGCTCTCTGCTTGGCACAAACATCGAGCTATGACCTTCCATTGCTTCTCTGGTATCAGAGAAAGTGAGAAAGAACAGGGATAACTTTGACGCTCAGATTCTAATCCCTTAATAACACATATATGGAGAAAATCCACTTAATTGTTAATAGTGCTTTTGTCTGGGGACTAAGATTGTGGTGTTACTTTCCTAGTGTTATATCATAAAATTTTGCAATGCTTAATTTTGTTTTAGAAGGACTATGTATTACTTTGCATTAATTAAAACTTTCAATTAAGGTTTCAGAAGCCTCCAAATAAAATAAAATGATTAAGCCTAAAAAGACAACCTAAATAGCTTTAAACCTGAAAACAGCTGGTTATATAGTAGTGCTATAGAATTCTTATACCACCAGTATCCAAAAGAAGTATGATGTAAGCCACAAATTTGAGCCACATATATAATTTTAAATTTCTATTAGCCACATTAAAAAAGTAAAAGGAACCATGTTAAATTAATTTTAATATTATATTTTATTTAACTCAATATATCCAAAACATTTTAAATTCAGTATGTAATCAATATAGATATGTATTAATGAGATATTTCATACTGTTTTTTACTGACTTTGAAATCTGTTACATATTTGACATTTACAGCATATCTCAATTCACATTGGTCTATGTGTAGCCCACTTTTAGTTAGTTTTATTTTTTTATTTTTAAAAGAAAATATAATTTATTAATATAATTTTTTATATTCTAGGATGTTGTGGAGCAGTTGGGAGGGAGGGGGAGAGGGGAAAGGGGAAGGAAATGTGATGGAAGAAGGAGGAAGGAGGAAGGGCTGGACTGAGGCCTGTGGTACCCCCTCTTTCCCATAGGGGAGACTGGGGGGCTTCCAGTGGTGGCTTGGTCATTGCCGGGCTAGATGCAGACATCAGGGAGGTGTGGCAAAAGCCCTTGTCCCCCACCACACTAACTTGGGAACCTGGGGCCCTTCTTGCTGTGGCTTGGTGGTTGTCATTGGGCTTGGTGGTTGTCATTGGGCATGTGTCAGGGGGGCATGGCTGAGGCCCTTGGTCCCCCACCACCCTGGCTTGGTAGAGCCCAAGGTGCTTCCTACAGCGGCTCAGTAGTTGTTGCTGGTGTGGCTGTGTGTGTCAGGGGGGTGTGGCCGAGGACTGAGGCCCTGCACTGCCCTGGCTGGGGAGAGCCCGGGGCACTTCCTGCAGTGGCTTGGTGGTCATCGCTGGGGTGGTCATGTGTGTCAGGGTGGTGTGGCCGTGGCCCTCATCCCCCACCATTGGGACTGGTTGCAGGTGTCAGGGGGCATTGCTGAGGCCCTGGTCCTCCCGCATTTCTGGTTTGGTAGCCCAGGGGACTTCCAGTCCTTCTAGGTGTTCTTTGGTAAAATGAGACCTTTACTAGTTAATATCAAACTTTGTCTGGTTGTGGGTACTTTGTTTTTTCTTTCAGTTCTGTGTTGAATTATTTGTTGTTCCCACCACTTAAACTGTGCTAGAACTAATTTGTTGTCCTTTGCTTACTTCTAAAATGGGGGGACTTCCTGTGGGGACCAGTACTTGTGCTGTGTGGTTGAGTTAAATTGCTGCTTTGCTGCTGATTCCCTAGGGAAGGCTTTTTGTGTAGCTCAGGTTTTAATGGTTGACTTTATAGGTACTTCTGGGTCTAGAGAAATCCAGTGCACCTGGGTTGTGTAGAAACTCTGGTCTGGGCCTGAGTCTTTTCATCAAATCACACCCCATGTTCTTGACCAGTCTCCTCTGAGTGGTCCTGCACTGATTGGGGTGCAGATCAGCTGTCCTTGCTGTGCCCCAGTGCTCCCCCATTGGGCTCGTTTCCCCCACCACCCATGCTGCAAACACTTCCCATGGGATGGGCCATGTGCTGGTCCCTTGCAATGACTCACCTGCCTCTGAGTGGCTCCTTTTTTTCAGTTGTTCTGGCTCCTCACTCCTATGTGGGTCCACGGGAACCCTATTCGTGGTCTTGCTGGCCTGGGGGCCACCAAGGCCCTCCTCTCTCCTGCTGCCTCTAAGCAACTTCATCTGAAGGGCACAGCTGTGGTTTGCCAGCTCCTGCTCCGAGCGCTCACCAGCTCCAGCTTGGAAGCAGCAGGGGATTGAAATGGTCAGAGTGGTTCTTTCTTTTTCTCATTGTGGCTTCTCCCACCTTCATGCTCTCCATTGGTCTCAGGCCCTGGTCCTCCCGCATTTCTGGTTTGGTAGCCCAGGGGACTTCCAGTCCTTCTAGGTGTTCTTTGGTAAAATGAGACCTTTACTAGTTAATATCAAACTTTGTCTGGTTGTGGGTACTTTGTTTTTTCTTTCAGTTCTGTGTTGAATTATTTGTTGTTCCCACCACTTAAACTGTGCTAGAACTAATTTGTTGTCCTTTGCTTACTTCTAAAATGGGGGGACTTCCTGTGGGGACCAGTACTTGTGCTGTGTGGTTGAGTTAAATTGCTGCTTTGCTGCTGATTCCCTAGGGAAGGCTTTTTGTGTAGCTCAGGTTTTAATGGTTGACTTTATAGGTACTTCTGGGTCTAGAGAAATCCAGTGCACCTGGGTTGTGTAGAAACTCTGGTCTGGGCCTGAGTCTTTTCATCAAATCACACCCCATGTTCTTGACCAGTCTCCTCTGAGTGGTCCTGCACTGATTGGGGTGCAGATCAGCTGTCCTTGCTGTGCCCCAGTGCTCCCCCATTGGGCTCGTTTCCCCCACCACCCATGCTGCAAACACTTCCCATGGGATGGGCCATGTGCTGGTCCCTTGCAATGACTCACCTGCCTCTGAGTGGCTCCTTTTTTTCAGTTGTTCTGGCTCCTCACTCCTATGTGGGTCCACGGGAACCCTATTCGTGGTCTTGCTGGCCTGGGGGCCACCAAGGCCCTCTTCTCCCCTGCCGCCTCTAAGCAACTTCACCCGAAGGGCACAGCCGTGGCTTTAACCAGCTCCTGCTCAGTGCGCTCACCAGCTCCAGCCTGGAAGCAGCTGGGCTTGAAACGGTCAGAGTGGTTCTTTCTTTTTAGTCATCATGGCTTCTCCCACCTTCATGCACTCCATAGGTCTCTCCTCCTCTTCCCCTGAGCTCTAGCAGCCCCAGCTTGGCTGTTGTTGCTTTTTTATAGTTGTAAATTGGTTGATTTGTGAGAGAGAGTGATGCTGGGGACCGTCTATTCTGCCATCTTGACCAGAAGTTCTATTTAGTTAGTTTTAAAAAACAATATAATAAGCACATGGGAACCAATCATCCAAAACAAAAGCTAGGACTTTGTCAAAGACTTACATCCAGCCATATGGTTTCTTCTCACTCACATCTCCCTACCTTTTCCCCACCCATGGTCAACTTTATCCTGAGCCCTGTGTTCATTGTTTCCCCGAATTCTCTTTTGTTTTTTTTTTTTTTTTTTTTTTTTTTTTTTTTTTTT
>NW_007728178.1:375030-384049 GCF_000696425.1 Galeopterus variegatus | reverse complement strand
TGGTGGGCAGGGAGGGCATTGTGATCTGCCTTGCAAAATAAATTGTCCAAATCCAGCTGCCAAAAAAAATGTTTAGTAAATTTTCCCAGAGTGTACTAGTTGTGGAAAATTAAAGGCTGTTCCTGGGAGAAGTAATCTTCACCATTCTTTAAATTGTCAAAGCCATGTGTTCCATAAATAGATATTAACTTCTTCCTCCTGCTATGAAAGACAGTCATTTTAGGGTCCAAACTCAATAAGCCACTCCCTCCCTTGTGAGATAATAATAGTAGCAGTTAACATTATTGAATAAAACATAGTCCCTGTGCTCATGCAACTCTTAATGGGTGATTTTTATGTTTCTTTTTATGTAATCCTCACATACATTCTGTAAAGTGGGTATTATTATCTTCAATTTAAAAGAAGACCATTGACAATTGAGGCTAAAAATGTTAAATAGCTTAATTCAGTTTCACAACTAATAAATGGTTTGGCCAAGTTTCAAGCTCAGACATTTTTCATTTCAAATAACTTTTTCTTAACCAAGCCATGTTACTTTAAGAACTAGCTCTGCTATTTTTGAGAAAATCATTCACAAAAGATGGGTTCATAGGGTGGACATGTAGGGGAGCAAAGAATTGGGAAACAGAATGTATTCTATTTAGCTCTTGGAAATTTACAGGTGTGTCAGGGTATAAAAACATATTTTTCCCTAACCTCAGAATTCATCTAATAAATATTGTGGCTGTATACCTATGTCTTTGCATATTTTTAAAAAATGACCCCCAAACTCATGAGCTTAAAACAATAACAGCCATTTATTATGTCTCATAACTGGGTTGCCTGGGCTCTCATGGAAGTTCTGCTTTACATGGTGTTGGCTGGAGCCATAGTCATCTGGAAGGTTCAAATGCTGGCACCTCCAATGTGGCACTCACATGGCCAACAGCTGGTGCTTGCTGTCAGGTGGGACAGTTAACTAGAGCACCTCAGTTCTCCTCCATGTGACTTCCCTACGTAGTCTGAGTTTTTTATAGCATGAAACTGCATTCCGAGAGAGAGAGTTAAAAATGGAAGCTACAGATTTCTTAAAAGTCTATTTAAAATCCACCCTCAGCAGTTACACCAAGTCGGTTTTGCCTCATACTATCAGTCATAGCAAATCACAGGCCAGCCCATTTTAAAGAGAAGATATGGCAATAAATTTGGGCCAACTTCAGCCCCTCACAGTCTGTCCTCTGGTGATAAAATATTTATATTTGTCCAGGAACATAAAATATACCAGTCCTTCTCAAGACTATCAGAAGTCTTACTCCACAACAGCACCAAAGTACAAGATAATCTCTAAATCATGTCCAGGGGTAGATGTGGCTCCTCAGGGTTGGCTCCATGTGTGCTTTCCTTCAAATGACAATGTTTGTGAACTAAAAAGACATACTATCTGACCCTAACAAATAAAAATCAATTGGGAGACAGTGAGAATAATCTCTAAATCATGTCCAGGGGTAGATGTGGCTCCTCAGGGTTGGCTCCATGTGTGCTTTTCTTCAAATGACAATGTTTGTGAACTAAAAAGACATACTATCTGACCCTAACAAATAAAAATCAATTGGGAGACAGTGAGAAAGTAAACCTTTTAGACGCTGCCATCCAAAAGGGAGTGCCAAAAAGCAAATGTCACAAATCCTGCTGTTCTAAGATCAGGAAATACATATTTATTAGAAGCTTGGTTTGTTCCTGGAGTAGTTCTGTAGGGCTCCTAGCTCTGCCTTGTGACTCATCTTTCCTTTTCTAGAAGAAATGGTTCATATCTGCAGCTGAGAAGCTTTCTTAGCCTGTTTGCTGCTCATAGAAACATGTAGGCTTAGAGTCATCTTTTTATTTTGAATTTTTTCTCCCTTATGATCCAAGCTGGGTTTGCTTTCCATTAGTGCATTTCCCTAACGACTTTGTAGTTTTCTGGTGAATTTTATGGGGCTTCCTACATTAAATGAAAGTCATACCCACAAACCTTTTCAAAACAGTCTCCTGCCTAGTTTGGGCTGTACCTCAGGATACTGTGGGGCAATACCAGAAGTCATTTTGTCTATCTTAGACTATCTATGAAGTGTACCCTTTATATTCACATAATCTTTTTTGTTCTGATACCAATATCTGTAGTAGTCAGGATTTGATCAGAGAAGCAGAACTACTATGAGTACTATGGACTAAAATATCTGATACAGGAAATAAAGCTTAACAATTGTGGAAGGACCGTCCAGAGAAGAGAGTTGAAGGATCAGAGAAAAGTCCTTAATAAACCCTTTTCAATTACTAGTACAGATGTGCAAGTCAGAGATTTGCGGGTGTGGGGGGGAGTAATCTGGGAAGTCAGTCAATTCCACCTGTTTGAGTGAGACCACAAAAGGGAGCTGGTGCAGAAATCCATGTTGCCTCTTTGTACGGGGCTTTGGCAGGCCCGGCAGTTGGATAGAAGAGCATTTGTGGAGCAATAGAAAACAATAACAAGCTGGAAACCACTAACACCTCTAAGTCTCTCTCTCACCACAGTAAAAACATAGGTCAAACCAGAAACTGTTAGCACCGATGCACCAGTCCTGCAAATCTGACCACAACTACCTCCATAGAACAATGGCAGCTGTTTTACTTCTGCCTTTGAAAAGTGATGTATTTTTTTTTTTCTTACGACCAACTCTAAGCTGGAACCATAAAGGAAAGGGAATTATGGGAAATATAGCTCTAGTTTTTGAACTCTGTCAATTTAACGCAGAACAGAATCACACAGCAAATATCCCTGGGTGCCTAATATGTACCTGGTATACTTTAAAGCTCCAAAGGTAGAAAAATGAACAAAACAGATTAATTCCCTGCTCTTATGGAACTTATGGTAGAGCTTACATGTTATAATGAGTTCATGCATTAGTACTTTAATTCCTTAGGGAAGTAAAAATGTATCCTACCTTTATAAACTTAATATTTTTCCATCCAAATTTACAGCACAATCTCGGAGGATGATGATGAATAAGTTTATTAATTAAACTTTAGGATTACTTACAAAGGGAAAAGTCCAAATAAAATATTGAAGCCCACTGAATGCTAGAGATGATAAAGGCTTTGTCTGGTGACATGACTGAACAGAAACTTTTAATTTTATTTGGATTTATTGCATTAGCGTAAGTGTGCATATTGAAGATTTTCCACATCAGGCATGTTTGGGCAGTCTGTATATGTTTTCAGAATTGTGCATGTACTGATAAAATTTCTCTTCTTGGATCTCTGTAAACTACATACATATTCGGTTGGTTATTTTAGTTAACTAAGTTTATATAGTCTGTATATGTTTTCAGAATTGTGCATGTACTGATAAAATTTCTCTTCTTGGATCTCTGTGAACTACATACATATTCGGTTGGTTATTTTAGTTAACTAAGTTTATAGTCTGGCTGCATTTTTTGCACTGCTTATACCCTCATTGAATGTCAAACAACTGTATAATCTTCCTTTTCCTTCAGTATGATCTATGAGTGAATTATGAATCAATAATAAATAATTTACTCTTGCATATATTTTTGTAAAAAAGGGAGTATACATTATTATTTATTTTGTAAATGCTGATCACTGCTTCTGACAACAGTCATTAAGGTATACATCTACATATTTAAGGATGGTAAAATTGAAACCTAGAGAAGCTAATTGTTCATGTTCATATACCACGTAAGTGGCAAATACAAGATCCAAAACCATGCATGTGTACACTCAAACACCAAGCTTCTTCTGCTATACTATATTGACATTAATTACAGAATTTTTTTACATATTGTTTTGCAAACTCCAAAGCGGGGTTGCACTTGATAATTCTTTTGGGTTTGGCAATACCATATCATATACAGCCAATTATATGAGGTATGGTATCAAAATACCATTAAAATATTAACAACAAATCCAGTGTTAAAATGTTTTAATAACTGGATTTCTCTGGATCTAAGGCAGAAATTAGGATTTTTTTTTTAACAGAAAAATGTGCATAGTTAAAGTATACAACTTGATGAGTTTGGAGATAAGTATACTATCAAAAAACTATCACCACAATCAATACTGTAAGCGTATCCATCACCTCCACAAGTTTTCTCTCACCTGTTTTATTTGTATTTCTATTTTGTGATAAGAACTTTTAATATAAGATCACCCCTGTTAGCAAATTTTTAAGTATACAATACAGTATTGTCAACTATAGGCACTATGTTGGACTTACTCATCTCGCATAACTTAAAACCTGCACACTTTGAATAATACATACCCATCTTCCCCACACCACATGTCCTGGCAATAATCACTCTACTCTCTGCTTTCATGAGTTTTTGACTATGCTAGATTCCTCACATAAGTGGGATCAAGTAGTCTTTGTCCTTCTGTGTCTTACTTATTTCACCTGGCATAATATCCTTCAGGTTCATCCATGTTGTCACAAATAGTAGGATTTCCTTCTTTAAGACTGAATAATATTCCATTATATGCATATACCACATTTTTTTACCCATTATATACCCACTAGACATTTAGACTGCTTTCATATCTTGGCTATTATAAATAATGTTTCAATGAACATGGAAGTACAGATATCTTTTCAAGATCCTAATTTAAGTTCCTTAGGATATATAGTCTTCTGTGTTGTCTGTGGAGGATTAGTTCCAGGATCTCCTGCAGATAGAAAAATCCACAGAAGCTTAAGTCTCTGATATAAAAAGGCAGAGTATTTGCATATAATCTATGCATATCCTCCTATACACTTTAAATTATATCTTGATTACTGATAATACCTAATACAATGTAAATGCTATCTAAATAGTTGTGATACTGTTTTGTTTAGAGAATAATGATGAGAAAAAATGTTACTACATATTCAGTAGAGATGCAATTTTTTTTCCAAATATTTTTAATACACGGTTGAATCCACAGATGTGAAACAAACAAATATGGAGGGCTGACTGTATACCCAAAAGTGAAATTTGTGATTTATATGTTAGTTCTATTTTAAACGTTTTGAGGACCCTTCATGCTGTTTTCCACAATAGCTACATCAAACTACTTTCTCCCTAACAGTGTGCAAGTGTTCCCTTTTCTTCACACTTTTATCAACACTTGTTATCTTTTGGTATTTGATGATAATCATTGTAATAAATGAAAGGAATTAATCTCTTTGTGGTTTTGATTTGCATTTTCCTGATGACTATTGGCCTTGAAAACTTTTTCATATACCTGTTTACCACTTGTATTGTCTTTTTTGGAGATGTATCTGCTCAGTACTCATGTTGGATTATTAGTTTTGTTTGGTTTTTGCTATTGAGTTGTAGCGGTTCCTTATAAATTTTGCATATTTACTTTTTATCAGATATGTTTCTCAGATATTTTCTTCTATTTGGTAGGTTGCCTTTTCATTTTGTTGATTGTTTTATTTGTTGTGCAGGTGCTCTGAGATCTCTAATGAGGCAAGGATGCCCACTCTCACCACTTCTATTCAACATAGTAATGGAAGTTCTAGCAAGAGCAATTAGGCAAGAAAAATAATTAAAAGGCATAGAAATTGTAAAGAAACACGTAAAATTATCCCTATTTACAGATAACATAATCTTATATGTAGAAAACCCTAAAGATTCCATGAAAAAACAACAAAAAAATCCTTTTAAGACTATTACACAAATTCAGGAAACTTGCAGGATACAAAATCAACATGCAAAAATCAGTTGAAATTTTATACAATAACAACAGCAAACTATTCAAAAAGGAAATTAAGAAAATCCCATTTATAAAAGCATTATAAACAATAAAACACTCAGGAATAAAATTAAATGAGAAAGTGAAAGACTCGTACACTGAAAAATATAAAACTCCAAAGAAATAAATTAAGGAAGACACAAACAAGTGGAAAGACATCCTGTGTTTGTGAACTCAAATAATTGATATTGTTAAAATGTCCATACTTCTCAAAGCAATCTACAAATTTAAGCAATTCATATCAAAGTCCCAATGTCCATTTTTACAAAGATAAAAAAAATGTATTAAAATTTATATGGAACCATGAAAGATCCCTACTCCTAGAAGAAATCGCAAGAGAATAGCTTCTTGGGATTCACCTTGGCGATGATTTCTTGGATATGACCTCAAAATCACAGTCAACCAAAGCAAAAATAAACAAGTGGGATCACATCAAACAAGAAAGCTGATTTTCTATGTCACAGACATGACAATTTTAATTGAATCTAGGAAAGATTATATAAAGTACTAGTAGAAATTCTTCAGTATAAAGTTCAGCATCAGAATCACACAAAAAATGCATTTGTTATAAGTTCCCCTTTGTTTTTTTGTTAGGGTAGTAGGTTTGAGAAAGAGTATGAAGAAAAAAGTTGAAAATATTAACAATAGTGTGGGTTTAGAAATTACACAATTTGAGGATTAAGTTTTAACTTCACAATTTTTTAGCCATGTCATATGAGAAAATAGTTAACATCTCTGAGATTCTAATTACTCATTGGTAGTATAGAATAATGATACTTTTTAGGAGTACTGTAAGGTTTTAATGAAAATATGAAAACTCCCTAGTATAGTATGTATAAATTTGGATGATTATAGCAATATCTATCGTTTATTGATTGCTTACAATGAACTGGTTATAGTATCACACACATAATATGTATCATTTTTTATTATATTTAATCTTTATTGCAATCCTCTGAAGTAGGTCTTCTTTTATAAATTAAGATTCAAATAAATTAAGCCATAAAAATATAGTAACTCACCACACAATGAAGTAGTGGTAGAGTAGGAAGGCAGCCCAGGGATATCTGATTTTAGAGACAGTACTTCCACCTCTATTTTATATTCTTTACTGTGAACTCAAAAATTGTTAGTTCCTTTCTCTTCTGATATAAAGTAGTTGCTTCAGTTAATCATGGCCACAAACTACTGCATAACAAATCATCCCCAAAACATAGTGGCTTAAAAACAATCATTTATCTTTAGAGATCTATAGAGTGCCTGGGATCAGCTGTGCTGTCCTGAGATTTCTGTGGTAGCTGTCCTAAATTCTCTTCTCCTTCTGGGACCAGCAGCTGGCATTGGCATGTCTGGTGATGGCAAAGGCACATGTGTAAACAAGTTCGATTTTACAAGTGCTTTGCTGCACCACATAGGTCAGAAGTAACATTCCATTGGCTAACGCATGTCACATGGTCTCACCCAAGAGTGAGACATGACACCATACCCATAGTGGAGAGCATCACAAAATTACTTGCCAAAATGCATAGATATGGAGAAAGATGGAGAATCATAGGCTGGAATGCAATTTACCACAAAAGGGAAAAATATTTCGACATCATTTCTACATCAGTGTTTCTGAAACTAGAGTACGAATCAAGATCACCTAGGAGGAGACTTGCTAAAATGCAAACTTTGGGTTACCTCCAGAGTTTAAATTCTTCTGATCTGTATTTAGGCATTGAAATATGTACTTTAGCAAGTATCCTAGGGATTCTGAAGCAGGTGGTCCATATTCTGAAGAACATTCTTCTATGTAGCATTTTTTTTTTCTTTTTTAATATGACGATACTTCAAAAGTTTGTGGAAAAATATAATTGAAAGAGTACAAATCTTTCCATGAACTTTTCGGAGTACCTTTGAAACACAGTATGGCTAGGCCTGTGAACCAAACAGAGTCCATTTTCCCTTGAGAGGACACTTTTCCACTCCTTAGTCATGAGACCCCTCAGGGCAAATGATTACCCCATGGGCTGCCCTGACAAAATAGACTGAGATAAGAGAGGAAACAGATATTTACAGCATTTCAAAACCCCTCCCCAAGGCTTGTTTACTATAATTGTAAAAGTTACAGATTAGCCTTAAGACCCCTTTAGGAATTCCCACCCGTGCACAAAGCATCAAGGTGACTGCTACAATGACCCTCCTGGGGTGACAATGATGAACACCACTGCCTACTGAGCATGCACCTATGATGCAGCCAGGAAGAACAGAATGGGCCACCTCCAGTGATGCTGGCCTGTCACTCCTTAACTCCTTTCCCTATAAAAGACCCCAAACAGCACCCCTTGGGGGCCTAGTTTTACTATTGCTACCCCCTTATGCATAAGTCTATCTCCTCTTTTAATAACATGTTGCTTGCTTTACTGTTGGGTTCATTGTTCATTTCTACTTACAGCATTTCAAAACCCCTCCCCAAGGCTTGTTTACCATAATTGTAAAAGTTACAGATTAGCCTTAAGACCCCTTTAGGAATTCCCACCTGTGCACAAAGCATCAAGGTGACTGCTACAATGACCCTCCTGGGGTGACAATGATGAACACCACTGCCTACTGAGCATGCACCTATGATGCAGCCAGGAAGAACAGAATGGACCACCTCCAGTGATGCTGGCCTGTCACCCCTTAACTCGTTTCCCTATAAAAGACCCCAAACAGCACCCCTTGGGGGCCTAGCTTTACTATTGCTACCCCCTTATGCATAAGTCTATCTCCTCTTTTAATAACACGTTGCTTGCTTTACTGTTGGGTACATTGTTTATTTCTATGACTTTGGAATCCAAGAGCCTAATTTAATCACTGGCAAAAATTGGAAAGTTTTGGGCACCAGAGAGGACTCCAGCTGCAAGAGGCAAGTGGCCACTGGGACTATTTTGCTCCCGTGTCTCTGCTTCTGGTAGATCTCTCCTGGAGACCCTGGCCTAAATTCTGACGAAGCAATGCTTTGTCCTCTTTACCTTTCTCTGATTTTCTGAGCCCTCTTCTGTCTGGTTGGATTGTATCCACTTCTGTGTAGGTGCACCCTGGAGGGATCCCGGCTATGCTTTGTTTTTCTGATTTAAATCTAGTTGATACTTTTCTTCTTTATGCTGAAAACAGTGGGGAGAACTGCTTTTATCAACTACTGTTAATGGATAGGTTGGCCCCGCCAGCTAGGACTAGGCTAACCTGGACCCCACTGCTCCTCTTTTCTCTTTGTTTGTTTTCTTGGTTAGACATTTAGTTGAGT
>NW_007728178.1:372838-374665 GCF_000696425.1 Galeopterus variegatus | reverse complement strand
TGGCCATATGTCCCCATATTGGTTAGAGAGTCTTAATGTTGTATAATTTATTATTTTCAAAAATAGGTAACTCTCTAAATATATAATTACATGATTTGTATTTTATTTTCAGTAGGATTTTTCATTAACATGACATAAATCATGGGGCATGGGGAACCATTCCCACAACCTTCTCTGTTTTTCCCTTAGGAAAAGCTAATCACATAATAAGGATCCTTCAGTTTCAGAAAAATCAGACAGAAAATCTTGTATCAAGTATGTATTAATTGCCTACAATGTTATAACTGCAGGATCAATGCAAGAGAGATACTGGAGAGTAATAGAAAGTGAGGACTTTGAAAGCAGCAGAACAGGGTTTGAATTCTGGTTTGGCCACTCGTGTAATTATTATCCTTAGTTTCTCTATAAATTTGGATACTTATATCACAGAATTGATATAATTCTGTATATCAACAAAATTATATTATATTCTTAATTGTATAATTAAATAGATTTGAGATAATATGTATAAGGCTTAGAACTTATAATGTACTTATAAATTATTATTTTGGGGACAACTGGCTTCAAAGACAATTTTTAGGCATGAAGAGTCCACTATTCCAACTGCAGGAAAGTGCAACACAGAATGTATAAGACCAGCAGAAAATAAATCTGACAATAAAACATGGTTTACTACTGCATATATATTCTTATTCAGTTGGATTGGTTCAATCCCAAATTGCGCTATGTACAAGTTATAAAATTTGGGGCAGAACAATGAACTGTTTTGTGCAGTATTTTCCTTATCAGCAAAGTAGAGTTAGTGTGATTTATTATTATTTCTGTTGTGATCGTGAAATTCCATAGCATGTGTAAATCACTTAGCACTGTCAAATACGGGAAGAATTTAATAGTAATGCTGTTATTGTTATCACTATTATTACCATTAATAGTATATTTTTATCTGGTTTCAAATACTAGTTCTGTAACTTAATGGATCTAGCTAACTCACTTAACTTTTCTGAACCCAAAAATGGGCTGCTATGGTGATGAAGACAGATAACATATGGCTGGGAGATGGTGGATGCTACCTTCTTTTTTGGTGATATTTTTTAGTTTTCTCCAATAAGAGTGTGTTGTAGGCAGTTTGGAATGGGAAGTATCGAAGTTAAGTGGGCAATCTGAGAAGACATATTAGAATAAGTGATACATGAGATAGGTCTCCAAGATTAGACAGATGTGGGACAAATGGAGATGGGCAAAGTACAGAGGCAGAACAAGTGTCCAGTGAAGAGCCTGAAAGGGGCAGGAAGAAAAAAAGAAAGAAAAACATGGATTGGGGATAAAAGCATACAAGGTTGGTTTGAAAGTAAGTGCATACAAGTCCAGGCTGTTGGCAGTGTTAGGCAAAAGGAGTAAGATGATAAGCACTGAAGAAGCATATGTTCATAGAAAAACAAAGTAAAATGTGCATTGCTTGGTTTTATGGTGATGAAACAAATGGTTGGTTGACATTTTTAATTGTACTGCTGCTCTTGACATTTTGTAGATATTGCCTAGAAATTTAAGGTATTACAGGGGCAAGACAAGTAATAGACCATGATATGTAATGTTAAAACATAACTTCCACAATGTATCTTTAATTTGTAATGTTTCTGAATGTCAAGGGTTAAGAGTGCTATTTGAGCATTTCAGTGCATGGAGGTAAGACATGTGTTAACTCCCTATTCTGCCAGTTCCAAGGTGTGTGGCTTTCAAAAAATCACTGAAGTTTTCTAAGTTTTAGGTTCCTCAAGTGTTATATTTAGGAGATTTCAGGAAAAAAAAAAAAAAAAAAAAAAAAAAAAA
>NW_007728178.1:369836-372253 GCF_000696425.1 Galeopterus variegatus | reverse complement strand
AGAAAAAAAAAAAAAAAAAAAAAAAAAAAAACCTAAGGTGACCGATCTCCAAAGACTAAATGATATGATGAATATCTCAAATTTCCTAAGCATGTTACATTGGTTGAGCTGTTGCCCTCTCCAAAATCTCATTTTATTGACCTAAAAAATGTGCCTGCTTTGATTAAAGAGTAATTGAATATGGAGCTGAACTGAGTTAGAAGATAGGAAAGTGCTTTGAAAAATGGCAATTGCTATGTAAATATAAGGCACAATTATTATAAATTATCATAGATTTACTGGCTATGGCTCAGCCTAGTAAATGAAAAGGAGTGAAGTTGTTAGTTGAGAAGAAACAGGAGTGGCAACCTTTCTTGTGGAGGATAATACAGAATCTATGTTGTGTAATTCTGTGGTTAATTGATTGGGGTTGGATCTGGTTAGTAATTAAGTTTAGTAACAGTCTGCCAATACAATTTTCTAGCTGCTGTCATATTAAATCACTTACAATGAATTCAGATTCAGTGAGAATATAAACTATTGTATGACCTACAGCTACATGAAGAACAAATACATTAAAGTTGTTGGGAATGAATGAGAGACACATATGTTGAAATCTGGCAAAAGAGGGAAAATTTGAAACACAATTCTTGAAGCCAAGTTGTCCAATCCAAAGGTAATGGTCTTTCTTTACTCATTGTATAGAAGGAGCCTATTAACAATTTGCCACATGCAAAATGCAAATGACAGCTACGAATCTCACTCCCCTTCCTTCTTGTAGTTCCTATCAATCCTTATGCAGTTATAATGAATTCTGAACTTTTTTTTTTTCTGATTTTCATCAGAACTGCATGTTTGGTGAAAATGACTGTGGTAGTACAAAAAGAATCCCAGGTATAAAAAGAGATACACTGATGTTTAAATTCTCCTTCTTTCATTAGCTATTTCTGTATATTTCTGTATATTTACTCCTCTGTAAAAGTGTAACACTAACTTCCATCTTAAAAATGTCTAGGGGAGGAAATCACCTAGTACAGTGTCTAATTCTTTGAATAATTAAATAAGAATTATTTTCTCCCAATTTTTTCTTCTTCAAGGCATGGGTCATATCTTATTCACTAAATTGTATATGTATAATAAATATTCCCTATATATGCTTCTTTTATTATAACATGTTGTCACTGTAGTGACTTCTCTTCCTTTTCACTTATCCACAGGGATTCCTTTCCTATCCTCTTAGGAACTTGCTTTATAATCTTTTAAATATAAAAGTCACCTACAAATCAATTGGCCTAGGGTGCTTACTTTAGAAGGCATATGGTAACATTGGATAAATAGTTAGATAATTAGCATGATTCTTTTGTTAAGTAATTTATTTATTAGCATAGTTCTTGACAAAGAATGATAGATCGCTTATAATGTAATGCAGATTTTTAATGAAAGGATTTTCAGCCATTTTAAAATGAAATAAATGCCAGGTAGAATAATAATGAGACATCTTTATTTTCTTGGCACACTGGCAAACATTAACAAATTCATAATAAGGCAATTGTGACAAGGTGGTAGGTAAAAGCACTTGGAATAATTGTTGGCAAGAGTATAACTTGGTTCAGCATCTTTGGAGCAGGGACATAGGTGGGACAATCAGATAGGAAGGGGTCCGGGACTTATGTGTAGAAGCCATGCCTGCCTAGTAGATAGGATACTTTTATTTAGATTATATGTTCATTTGAGGACATGGGGGATACTGAGCAAGGACCTGTCTCGCCGCCGTTTGAATTACAGACAGTTTTTTATAAACTGATATTCTATGTTTATCTGTGGTAACTCTGCGAGGGTGCTGATGGGAATTTTAGATTTTGAATGGACCAACGGCAATGTAGTCATATTTCAAAACTGTCACTGACTTGGAAGAGGAGTTGCCAATTCCTACCAAAATGTAAAAATACACATACTTCTTGACCCAGCAACTTTATTTTTGGGATTTCGTCTTACAGATTTACACACAATAATGCCCTCCCCCCAATTAAATGCTTGTAAAAGATGCTTGTGGCAGCATTATTGAAACTATAAAAAATTGGAAACTACCTAAATGCCTAATAATTGGTCCTGATCAAACATTATAATTTTGGAATACTTTGTAGGCTCTTGTACAGTAGAATTTGACCTACATATACTAGAAGTATCTCTAATATAAAATGAACATAAATACCCACACTCACACCATAAAAACAAAATAAGGCCAGAACGGATTATGCAATACCTGCTATTCTTTAATATCATAGATATAATATGCAGACATACATACTTTTGCATTTATTCAAATATTAATTTTCTACTGTGTGCTACAGATGAGAACAAACAGAAACAGAAAATACTTTGAAGGACACTAAAATCTCTTAATGGAATATTTGGGCAGAGTGCCCAAAGAACTAATC
>NW_007728178.1:361716-369370 GCF_000696425.1 Galeopterus variegatus | reverse complement strand
TTTCTACTGTGTGCTACAGATGAGAACAAACAGAAACAGAAAATACTTTGAAGGACACTAAAATCTCTTAATGGAATATTTGGGCAGAGTGCCCAAAGAACTAATCTAGAAGGGAGATTTTCTTTTTACTGCAAACCCTTTGGAATTTATTTTTGTATCATTTACATTTTTATTTATTTATTTATTTATTTATTGGCAACTGGCTGGTACTGGGATCCAAACCCTTGAATGTTCATGTACATTTTAAAAGATTATTTAAAAACATAGTTTTTTTTAAAAAACATTCAGTTTAGAGACCAAATGACTTAAAAAAACAAGTAAGATTTAACAAGTAGAAATATTTTCATTTCACGCATCAACACTCACCCTGCTATTGACTAATATAATACAAACACATATTAAAATTATAATATGCAGCAGTATCAGTATTAGACATGATCCCATTTTTTAAAAAAATAACAGGATGCATGTGTTTATAGTTTATTAGTTTTCAAATGACAGGCCTATGAAGACAGATTTAAAGTCACTGAAACATACAAAGCGATTTTGGGGTTGAATGAAGTTAAAATTTAATAAATAATTATTTAGTGTTATTTTTGATTTACCAAACTAGGCTATATATAAATTAGGTCCAGCCTGTCTTTTTTTCCATATTAATCTATCAATGCTCTATATGTACATTGCAAGAATCACGGAAGCCTGGTGGTTTACAAGTAACAAAAATACAGATGGAGAACACAGCTATCTAATTAATTCTGAAATCTGGCCCTTGAAGGAGGAGCAACATGCTGGTAGATGTTTATCCAATCCCATTTCAACATGCAGAGTTCCTTTCAGTCAGATATATTTACTTCACCAGCAAATGCCCATAGTTGCTTAGTTATACCCTGGTTCTTTCCCAGCAATTATTTTTCTAGGGCAGCTGCTGTTTTCATGTAAACTGACTATAAATAGAAAACATGTTGCACAGAATTTAAATGTAGATAATTAGGAAATATCAATTATTTTTTACTGTAAATCTATATTTATAAATGTGTATGTATATAGAAACAGCTTTAACATAATCATTTACGAGGAGTTAAAATGAACTAAATTCAGAGGATAAAACATACAGAATTAAGGATATCTTTACAGAACAGACACATGATACATTTCTGAGTGTGTGTATGTGTGCGTGTTGCATTTGAAATTTTAGTTCCACATGGGGCTAAAAAAAAAGAAAATTTCCTTGTGCTGAGGAATTTAGAGTCACAAATTGTCTTCCACACTAGATAGGTGTGCTTCCTCTGATTTATTATAGCATTCTGAGTGACTGAGAAATTACATAACCTTTCCAAGATTACACTTAAGTGTGTATATGTGAGAGTTCCTTTGAGTGTCTATAAGTTTAAAAAAATGAAAACTCTCTAAAATCAAGAATGTTAAAATATGCCATGGTCCATATGTAAGAGTCAGCTCTGCATCACTTAAATGTTTTTAAATGTGCAGCGATCACACATCAGAGATGGTGTAGATATTCTCCAGCAGCAGGGTGAGGATAAGAAGGACGTGCTTGGCCTGGAGTACACCCAAATACTTTCCCACTGGAATTAAACGTGAGACTAAATCACACAGGCAGGATTTCTTATTAGACAAGGTATACAGCAATGTTTTAATCATGTATTTAATGGTCAATTGCCAGGCTACGGGCCCTATTTCTGATTAAGTAGGTCTGAGGTAGGTTCAAGAACTGGTATTTCTTTTTTTTTTTTTTTTGTCTTTTGTCTTTTTCCGTGTCCGGCAACGGATCGCAACCCCCAGTGTTGCCCCCGTACCGGACCGGGGACCGGCAACGGGATTGCAACCCTCGGCGTTGCTCCCGCGCCTCGCTCAGCCAGTGAGCGGGAACCGGTCCGTATGTGGGATCCGAACGCTCGGGCGGGAGCGCCGCCGCGCCTCCCAAGCGGCGCACTATCCAGTGCGCCACCGGGCCGGCCCAGAACTGGTATTTCTTTTTTTTTTTTTTTGTCTTTTGTCTTTTTCCGTGTCCGGCAACGGATCGCAACCCCCAGTGTTGCCCCCGTACCGGACCGGGGACCGGCAACGGGATTGCAACCCTCGGCGTTGCTCCCGCGCCTCGCTCAGCCAGTGAGCGGGAACCGGTCCGTATGTGGGATCCGAACGCTCGGGCGGGAGCGCCGCCGCGCCTCCCAAGCGGCGCACTATCCAGTGCGCCACCGGGCCGGCCCAGAACTGGTATTTCTTTTTTTTTTTTTTTGTCTTTTGTCTTTTTCCGTGTCCGGCAACGGATCGCAACCCCCAGTGTTGCCCCCGTACCGGACCGGGGACCGGCAACGGGATTGCAACCCTCGGCGTTGCTCCCGCGCCTCGCTCAGCCAGTGAGCGGGAACCGGTCCGTATGTGGGATCCGAACGCTCGGGCGGGAGCGCCGCCGCGCCTCCCAAGCGGCGCACTATCCAGTGCGCCACCGGGCCGGCCCAGAACTGGTATTTCTAATGAGACCTCAGGCGGTGCTGATGCTGCAGGTCCAGACCACTGCTCTCAGTGTGGCATGAATGATTTAAGTAAGGCAATTAATTTTTTTCCATTACATCTACCATCTTTCCATTGTTCTACATTAATAGTTGTAAATAAAAACAAATGTTTATAACCTTCTGGTCAAGTGTGCTTCAGTCCATTTCACCTCCTTATGCACACTAGTATCTTACTCCTATAGAAACACTCATTTTTTGTTACTTGCTTTTCCCAGAAGTCTTTTGACTTTGTTATTCTCACCATGATCCCTTCTGGTAATTTTATACACACTTATTGTCTGAATTACCATGCATAATTTAATAACTTCCAAATCATTTTCTGCAGAGAGGTCTTTTATTCAACATGCATATATTTCAGTGACTTCTTGTGCCAGACTTTGTGCTATGGGTTAGAGACCTTCTAAGTACTGACCCTTAAGAAAAATAATGTGGTCATTTATAGTCATCACAGCTTATACCTCATTATCCTTGACCACTAACTAAAAGACGACTGCCTATAGTCATCTGTCCTCTGCTACAAGCTCACCCTTAAACTTCCCACTAATTGCCATTCCCTGATCTAACTTTCCTTTCTTCCCATAGTTAATAGACCCCTTTATCCCTCTATTGTGCCGTATGGGTACTCAGTTCCATAACTACCATACACTCCTATATCCTCAAACTTCTCACTGAATTCTTCCCATTCCTCATACCTCAGCAAAACCTTTTTTTTTTTTTTTAACCTCCTGTAAATCTACCTTACCCTATAACTCTTTCAACCGGAACTTCTTTATTTTCTCATATCTTATATACTTCAATATTCAGAGGTGAGTACAATGCCTCTATACCTCCTACTGCTACTTTATATAACCACTCCTTCATTGTTCTATAAAGAGTCTGGCTTCACTAAGACTCTGGCTATACCAGCATGTATCTCATCCTTGCTAACTCATGGGCATGCCCATTATTAAAGAGGTTAAGACCTTGGATTCTCTTCTCAAGTCTTACTATCATTTTGTGTCTTCATTCTTCTTGTGCATGGTCTTTTTAACATTCTGACCCTGATCATGACATTTGCCATCCTAAACTATAATTTGTGATCGATTTGTCTGTAAACTCATGAGGGTAAAGACCCTCCTTTGAAACTATTTTCATCTCATAACTACCTAGCAGATAGTTTAGAGGTATTTTATAAATTTTGAATAAATGGATACCTGAAAAACTAAATAATACCTTGATAGTAAGGCGATATTACAGAAAATATGTTTTGTATGTTTGTTTATAATAGGGGAGAATCAAATGCAGAAAAAGAGAAAAAAGCCATTGGAGAGAGAGAAAATTGTAAAGTAAAAGAGATTTTACTGAATAAAGTAAAAAAAAAAAAAAAAAAAAAAAAAAAAAAACATAACAAAATATCTCTTCCCGGAAAGGTAAACGGGAAGGAAGGCAGTCTAACATTTAGAAGTAATGTTTACAAAAAATCATAAAAAAGAGAAATGGAACTAAGCAGAGCATTATCAACAAAGGAGCTTATAGATACATTGCTTATTGTTTCATAAAAATTATCCCAATTATTATTGTTTAGTAGCGAAAAAATAAAATAAAAATTGTTGTTTAGTGGCATAAACCAATATATATTTGTTTTTAATTACAGTTTCTGTGAGGCCAGGATTTAAGAACAACTTAACTGAGTGGTTCCAGCTTAGAGTCTCTTATGGAGTTCAATTTAAGATGTAGTCCAAGGCTGCAGTCACTTAAAGGCTTGACTGAGGCTGGAGGTTCCACTCCCAAGTTGACTCACTCATATGATTGTCAAGTTGGAGCCAGCTGTTGGCAACATGCAGAGTTCCCCTTCCATGTGGGCCTCTCCACAGGGACTACTGAGTGTCCTTGTGACATGACAGCTGGCTTCCTCCAGACCAAGTATCCCCGTATGTCAAAGCAGAAGCCATACTCCTACTTTTGCACTATCCTGTTGGTCACATGGGCCAGGAATGATTTAGGGTGGAAAAGACGTATACAAGGGAATAAATACCATTAGATAAGAATCACTGGGGATCATCTTAGACACTTGCTATCACTGTAGGATTAAACAACCTAATGCTTGCACCTCTGAAAGCCTGTATCTACAAGTTCTGTGCAGAAGGTTGGTCTTTTATATTACTTTTTATCGTTTTGTTTTAAATTTTACAAAAACTTGTTAAGGTCGGTTGATATGTATCTAACTACTTTCCTTTAAGATAGAATCTTAAAAATTCTACTCAACTTTGGCATCTGTGATAATCTCTAGAATAAAATCGGACTAAATCTCAAATCAACATTAAGTTATAAAAATATTATAATAAACATATTTCCATATTTGTATGCAGGTAATTCTTATTGACTAGGCATTAAGTTAATTACTTTATATACATTATCACATTTCATTTATATCATGATCATTTAAAATGGTTTGTTCTCTCCATTTTACAACAAAAGGATGGAGAATTAGAAAGTTCAAGTAACTTGTCAAAGTCATATAATAGATTGGGTATGAACTATATTATTCAATTAAACTCCAGTTAGGATGGCTAATATCCAAAAGAGTGAGAATGATAAATGCTGGCAAGGTTGTGAAAAAAAAGGAACCCTCCTACACTGTTGGTGGGACTGCAAAATGGTGCAGCCTTTATGGAAANGAAAATGGTTTGGAGGTTCCTCAAACAATTACAGATAGATCTACTATATGACCCAGCTATTTCACTGCTGGGAATATACCCAGAGGAATGGAAACCATCATGCTGAAGGGATACATGTACTCCAGTTTATTGCAGCACTATTTACAATAGCCAAGAGTTGGAACCAACCCAATGTCCATCATCAGAGGAGTGGATACGGAAAATGTGGTATATCTACACAATGGAATTCTACTCTGCTCTAAAAAAGTCTGAAATACTACCATTTGCAGCAACATGGATAGACTTAGAAACAAATTATATTAAGTGAAATAGGTCAGGCACAGAAAGAGAAATACCACATGTTCTCATTTGTGGGAACTAAAAATAAATAAATAAATACACACACAAACGGGGGTGGGGGGGGAAAGACAAAACAATCGCAACTTCTTGAACTTCTTAAGACAAATGAACAGATATGATGTTGATGGGTTGGAGGGGCGAGAGAGATGGGGGAGGGAGGAGTCAGTAAAGGGAACGGAAATCAACTACATTGTATATTGATTAAATAAATAGATAGATAGATAGATAAATAAACTCTCATTTATTTCAGTCAGCATTTACTAAAATGTGTTACCTCAATTTAGCCCTATACCTGAAGAATGTTTTGAAACAAAAGCATTTAAAATTAATATTTGGTAATAACTTCATATTATATGTGGCTATTAGACAGTAGCAATTCATGGTAGCATATTAAAGAATGTGATTAAATCCTATGGTAAAGAAAAACTTTAAACAATCTTTAAACCATCTTTAAAACTCAGATACAATTTAATACAGGAACACATTCTGTAAATACATTCACTTTATCTAGTAATCTATTTAAAATTTACAGTTATCTTGCCTCTGCCACTTTCTTAGCAAGGCATGTGTATACAGTAAGGATTTATATAGTATTTGCTTGGCACCTTCTAGATCTGTTGCAAGGTTGTTCAGGGAGGAGAAAGACATGAGCTTATGATTTCCACTGCACTTAGAATAAATATCAAGCTCCTAACCTAGTTGGCAAAGTCATGTATTGTCTGGCCCCTGCCTACTTCTCCAACTTCTTGTCATTTGTTCCCTTACCTATCCTTATGAACCACAAGTCAATCAAATTATCCCAACTATGATGAAAGTAACATATACTTTGACATTGATAATAGGAATGATAGACTTTGCATATCAAATGCCAGGCAGATGCCTGACATTTCACATGGGCTAGGTAAAAAAGTAATATTTGTTGCAGTTGTTGTTGTTGTTATTGTACAGCACATGGAAATGCAGAGGAGCTGGAGAGGGGAGAGTTAGATAGTTTGAAAATGCCTCTGTCCACATAAATATTATGTTGATGGAAGCTACTAATTTTAGATCCCACCAGTAGTGGGTCAGGGGCTCCATGACTTAGTCTGGATTGTTACATGGGCACACTATGTAATTTCTTATATCAGGGCTAAGACTGCAAAGAGAAATCCTCCCTGATGAAGCCTAGTGGAAGCAGAGACGCAGGAGCCTAAACTCAGCATATTGTTCCATGTGCAAAATAATAATAACAAGGGAAAAATGTCAGTGTTCCATCAACTGAATATCTTTTCCATCCAATGGAGTGTTTCAAAGGTTAGTGAGTTGCTGATACTGTAGACTTTTGTAAAAACCAATGTCTTGATTTGTATTAAGAAAGATCACATGGTATCTTTCACAAGTCCAAGGAGTTGCCTCAGTGCCCTTGTAAAATCCAATTTATTTAATCACATTTTTTTCAGTCTAAATATTCCTGTTGTGAGTATTGGTGCAAAAGGTACCTTGTCAGGGCCCTGGAGGCAGTCCAAATTACTTTTTACAATCACATAAATAATGGAATGGTCTTGATCCTATTCTAAGGGAAATGCACACTTTGGATTTCAGATGTTTGGAAACAAAACTTATGGTGTGATTGAGACTTTGGATACTTTAGCAAGATAACCTCAAAGCGTCCTATCTGGGAACATCAGAATTGACAATTTCCTTTTTACCTTTTCACCATTTCAAGGTATTTTCCTATTATTATAAATATATGATAATCTCTTTCCTTTAAACAAAAATGAGAACAGCATTAAGCAATTTCTTTTTTTCTTTTTTTCTTTATGATAGCAAAAATTATCTCCATAAGAGTTGTTTACACTTTTGAGATAACAATTCACTAATTTCTTCAAAAGCAACTTTTCTTGTTTACTGCAGTTTCCAAAGGAGACTAATAACTTCATGGTAAATTAATTGCTTTCAATTATTAAAGCTTTCAACTTCTCCTTAGTGAATATTAAATGATCCATGTCTTGCTAAGAGGTGTTGATAATATGACTCTAGATATTTTTCTATAGACAAAAATGTAATAGTACTGTCAAGAAACGAATTAGTATGATGAAAATATGCTTAAGGAAATTTTAAATATTCTATACTGCAGAAGCATTC
>NW_007728178.1:347101-361239 GCF_000696425.1 Galeopterus variegatus | reverse complement strand
TTCTCCTTAGTGAATATTAAATGATCCATGTCTTGCTAAGAGGTGTTGATAATATGACTCTGGATATTTTTCTACAGACAAAAATGTAATAGTACTGTCAAGAAACTAATTAGTATGATGAAAATATGCTTAAGGAAATTTTAAATATTCTATACTGCAGAAGCATTCAAAACATTATAGCTCTTCATTTTAAATAAAGTCTATATTTAAAAATTATTTTTAAAAATCTCTCTCACAATTGTATATTACGTTGATGTGCCAGAATCCAATTGCTTCTAGAAAGGTGAACATATTGCATAAAAATCAACACATGCATTTGTTTATTTTTTAAGATTCAATTGGCCATATTTATGTGTTATCTTATTTAATTCTTACAAAAACCATGTCATATTCTTCTGTCATCTTTTCAATGACACTTTTCCTTCTGATTACATTTTCTATGTAGAAAAAGAAAGTATGAAGAGGGAGAATAACTATTCCAAGACCACACAACTTGATTGGCATCCATACAAAAGTTCTGGCTACAAATCCTGTGGATTTCCCCATCCTCCACTGGAGCCTATATCTAGTTCAGAAATCATTTGCACTTTAATTAGAAATGAGGTAAAGAAGTTTTTGATTACCTGAACACTCTTCCTAATATCTTTGAAAATATCTTGAAAAAATCGGTTTTTATAGGTCTTTCCTCTGAAGTTTAATTATTTCTTTCTACACTTTGTTTTGATTCAGCATGTAATCATTTACTTTTAGAAAATTAGGAAACCCATTTTAAACTATTTCCAAAAAGACCAGGAACTTGTTTATGAGTTAAAAAGACAAAGACTTTATAAAGACATATATATATATATATATAATATATATATATATATATAATAGAGCTAACTCACATCTCTGGGATAGTCTGAACTTTCTTTACATCAAAGCTATTCATCTGACAACAGTCAGTTGGATAATAGAGCAAACTAAATATAATTCAGTTGCTCTTATGTCTAACTGCTATATCCAAAGGTCATTTTCATAACAAGAAAGGTTAATTCTGCATTTCACATTACCACNATTCTGTCAAAAAAATAGAAGAAAAATTCAAGATAGCTATTAAAAGAGGGGTACAATTTAGCCATGTAAACATAGCAGAAAGGAAGAGATAAAACATAACCCACAAGGAAAAGTCACCAAGACAGGGATACATGGGAAGAGCAAGCAATCCCTGGCATTCACAGAGTGATATGGTCTAATTCCACTACATGACAGAGAGAGCAAAATTTCTTCATGGGGACTCTTTATTCTTTCCTTAATGAAATACATTTTAATCATGTGCAATGTGAGAATGAATGAGTATAAAGTTCAAGTACTTAACTAGTGAATGAACCTAGACCAGATAACACAAAATGGTGGGATGCAACCCACAGAAGAGCTTGGTTTAGACTGACAGTCTTAGTCATTGTGTCAATCATTCTTGACATTAATAAATTACAACATTTTCTTCTGGAATCTAGACTTCTGTCCTTTATTGTGAAGAAGGAGGAGAAAGATTATGAAAAATAAGAGGAGAAGTAGTTCTGTGAATACACTGGGCTGGTTTTCCTCCCACAAGACATCCATTAGAGCTTAATGTAACTACTGCTCTGAGACAGGGCAGGAACTTTCCAACTAGCCTCGAACACCACCTCAGATTCCCTATGGTTATTCACACTCTTATCATTCTCTTCAATCTGATACCTGGAGGCATTTGAATTTATAATTTTTAAAAAATATCCTCTTCCCAAGTTTATTCCAAATTATCTTTTTATATCTTGGGTCTGTAGGGATTAGCAAACAAAGCAAAAGCAAATACCTTTCTTTTAAACCTGAGAAACAGCCCAGAAAAGAAAGATAATTATCAAATTTGCAAATGAAAATTTAAAAATCTAGGAAATTATTTGGCTATGGCCAAAAAATGTTCTGTGTACTTAAGAGTGGAATTGTGAACTCAACAGCTTCAGATCTGTGATGTGAAAGAATCTGCCATATGTTCTGTACAGAAATAAGAGCTGTTATTTGAAATACTGTTTCAATGAGTGACTATGGCCAAATTAAAAATTAATGAAAACAAAACAAAACAAAACAAAAAGTATTTTTATAGGTAAATGATAATATTGCCACATTGTAAAGTTCTTGGGACACATATCTTACAAATGTCAACAGATACATTTTGGTTCATTTGGCTCATCTGCATTAGTTGCACAGTAGATCAGCACTTGAACCTAATAAATTTGAAATGTAACATTCCTTGTTTGGTAAAATTTGTTTTCTTTTTTATTTCATTAATGCTTAGCCACTTTTTTTAGTCCTTGTATTCATATATCCATCCATGTGTTTTTACAGACATGCACAAAATATCAATAATTCTTCAGGCACTTGCTAGGAAGTAGTAAAGTATTGTTCCTAATCTTGAAGAAGTCCCACTCACTCCACTGTAGGAAGTGGATGTGCAAAAACATAAATACAAAACAATTATGTCATAATTATATTGGTATAGGAGGAAGAATGAAACTTTGCTACAATTTTATGAAAGGCCAGACAATATTATACTGAACAACTTACTACAGGAAGCGTATGAGTATGGTGACTGGAACAGGGAAGAGCATTGTAGAAAGAATGGGCAATGAGGAATGGCATGGCAGGTCAGGTGCATGGGCGGTTGGGAATGGCTGAACGTGGAGCAGTGATGGAGGATGAACTAGAAAGGTCCAAATGTCACGGACATTCTAACGAGCTGAACGTTGAGATTTGGAATTTCCTCTGTAGATGACAGGAAGCCATTGAAGAGTTTTAGAACAGAAGTAACATTCCCAGATTTGCTTTTACTGCATATTTTATACCTCTAACAGTACATCCAAGGAACCCATTATTTTTAAAATAAATTTATCAAAAAATATAATTTTTTTAAAAAAACAGTATATTACTGTAATGTCTCAACAGCACCTAGAGAGATAATTGAAATCAATATTAAAATACTGTATTATTACTTTATTACGAAGAAGCTATACTTTTAGTAGTAAAAGATATTTATCAGTTGAAAATTTTGTATGTGCTGGGAAAAAATGTGAGTGCAATTAAAATGAATATAGTACATATGTATGTACATAAATTGTACATGGATTTAGCTGAAAAATAATCCAAATTGTATGAAACCCCTGGGAAGTCCCACTCACTCCACTGTAGGAAGTGGATGTGCAAAAACATAAATGCAAAACAATTATGTCATAATTATATTGGTATAGGAGGAAGAATGAAACTTTGCTACAATTTTATGAAAGGCCAGACAATATTACACTCAACAACTTACTACAGAAAGTGTATGAGTATGGTGACTGGAACAGGGAAGAGCATTGTAGAAAGAATGGGCAATGAGGAATGGCATGGCAGGTCAGGTGCATGGGCGGTTCGGAATGGCTGAACGTGGAGCAGTGATGGAGGATGAACTAGAAAGGTCCAAATGTCATGGACATTCTAACGAGCTGAACGTTGAGATTTGGAATTTCCTCTGTAGATGACAGGAAGCCATTGAAGAGTTTTAGAACAGAAGTAACATTCCCAGATTTGCTTTTAGTGCATATTTTATACCTCTAACAGTAAATCCAAGGAACCCATTATTTTTAAAATACATTTATCAAAAAATATAATTTTTTAAAAAAAACAGTATATTACTGTAATGTCTCAACAGCACCTAGAGAGATAATTGAAATCAATATTAAAATACTGTATTATTACTTTATTACGAAGAAGCTATACTTTTAGTAGTAAAAGATATTTATCAGTTGAAAATTTTGTATGTGCTGGGAAAAAATGTGAATGCAATTAAAATGAATATAGTACATAAGTATGTACATAAATTGTACATGGATTTAGCTGAAAAATAATCCAAATTGTATGAAACCCCTGTAAGGCGCAAAGGTGGAGTTAACACATATAGAGAGAAGGAGGAATACATTCATTGGGCTCTTGGGGACAAAATAATGCCTTAGAGATTCAGTGAATGACAAATTATGCCATAGATTCAGCTCACTAATAGCTTCTGGCATATATTTCCCAAAATCAGTTAAAGAGCTCATTCTTATGTTCATCTGTGATAGTGCATCTAGAGACTTATTAAAATCTACCTTTGGAATGAATAGCTGTCTACCATGCTTGTGACTCAGAGAGCTACTGAGCAGTTCAGAAATAGATGCAAAATATTTCATGCTTTAGCCCATAAATATTCTTGTTAATATCAAGCAATGGTGTTCAGGAGACACTTTTCTTAAACTTCTAATTCTCTTTCATTATGAGTTAGCCTTTTACCATGTGTATTTTTGCATTTAAGTACATCTTGACCCTAGCAGAGAGTATTTTATGCATGCTTCAAATGCAAATTTTATTTGGTTTATCTTTGCATTTTGGAAAAACATCACATTTCTATCTATGTGGAAAAAAGGTAATATCATTTTCTTTTCAAAGATAAAGAAATGTTTCTATTGCTTTGTTAAAATCATCAATTGTTTTAATATGTTCAGTTTTTTTTACAATATAGTGTATTAAAAGCAACAACAATAATAAATAAATTAGAAACTTTCAGATTAGAGTCAAGTATCTAAAATATATGTCCAAACTTTAACCAAGGAAGTAGGAGGATTTTAACAAATATAAGTAGCTTCACACTCACACACACATATGTGTGCATGCAATACATATCAGACATTTTTTTTTTTAAGGGAAATTTGGTGGATGAGTTTCTCTGCAAAATGCTTTTCAGCATCTCTTGGCTACAGTAACACAGAAAACAAGTACCAACATTAATAAGGTACAAAATTATTTGTCAGCCAAAATGCCTGTATAAAAGAATTTATTCAGTGCTGCCTCAGTTCCTGACAGGTAATGGGTTCTCAAAGCTATTACTTTTGAGTAAATTAATAAATGAATGAAAGCCCGATAATTAGATGGAATCCAAGGCATATGGCATTTAAAAAAAATTCTTCTTCTGAAGTAATATTTACCAAAAGAACTGACTTGTAATTTTTCTTTAAAAATTGTATGATGGCCCCTCTACAAGATGAAAAGACAGACAGTTTGAGAAGAAAATCTTTTAAAATACCTCACTGAATTTTAGTAACAAAGTACTCATAATAGATAACTTAGAAAAAAAGAAAAACAAAAACTAGAAATACAAATATTCATAATCCATAACCTGTTTATAAGAATTGCCAATATTATGACATTTTGCTCCTTTATTCCCATGTATGTTTATCTGCCTTGTACTTATACAAACATTTATATTTATATTTCAAATGATATCAATTTTATATCTATTCTGCAGAATTATTAACATTCTGTATAGCCATATTAGGGGGAAGTGCTTCAGCTAATTAAAATTTTATTTTAAAGTATTTTGTCTATTTTTAAAACTATTACAAAAAACATCACCATATTCCAATAAGTCAGACAAGTTTTGGGAAGGCCTCGGAAATTTTTTTCTTTCTGCTCTCAAGATATATTTGATATTCTTTTTAAAGTGTAATTAATTGGAAAGCTTGAAGATATGTATAAGCATTTGTAAAAAATGGAGAATGCACGTTTCCCACATGGAAGTTTTTTTTTTTAAAGGTATTATAGCACCTGTACATTGCCCCATATGTCAGGTCAAATTTTGAACAAAGAGTTTAATCATTTTAGGATATAATCATTAGTTTTACAGCAAGAAATTTGTAATATCTGATATAATTATATAATATTTTATACAGTTTCATTAAAATGTGTAAATTTTGGTTATTCTTTTTTTAACATTTATATTTATGATAAGCATATGTCATACCATTTTCACTTACAACAGCAATTCAAGGTTTTGAATAAGTATAACTCAATTTTACATGGAATATACGACATGAGTTGTTTTACTAAAATTTTTTTATTTGAAAAATTCTGGGTAAATAAAAGCTTTCTAATACAATGTAATGAAAATAAAAATGATTTCTATGCAGAAGCTAACATATGATTGCAAATTCCATCTATTATTCCTGAGTTTATCAAAATATCTCATTACCGTCATTGTGTGATTTTTGTAATAAAATATTTATAAATATTAACTCATTTAGATAAATGTATACCAATTTATATTACATACTACATTTTTATATAAATTTGCAGTGAAAAATGGTTTGTTCCCCAAAATTGAAATTCATTGCCATAAAGTTAAATTAATAAAAAAATTCCATGTCATATAAAACTCCTTAAAATATTTTAATGATTGTATACTATTCCACTGCATAAAATTACCACCATGTATATAAACATTTTAATATTGTTACATATTTAATATCTCCACTATTTTTGCTATTATAAAGAAGGTCTTGATCACATATATAGTTATTTTTAATTTCACAAGGCATTTTATTTAACTGCTTTCCGGAGAGATTTACTAGTTTCATGACAACTTCTAACACATACAACCACTAACACAAATGACTTTATGTTACAATGTTCTCTCAAGCATTATTAGAACTATTGATGTAATGAAAATTAAATATATATACATATAAGTGTTGTTTCCATTTGCATTTCTTTGATTATTAGTGGTTTAACTTTTTCATATTTGCATTAATCACTTTTATTTCTCTTATATGACTTGAATTCATGTTCTTCTTCCATGTTGAAGAATTTCCTCCTATTTTACACATATCTATGTATAAAGAAAACTGTGTCCTTGGTGCTATCTTTAGTTATCTGGGGATATAATGATAAATGAGGCATGGGTTATCTCTACATACCACCACAATATTTTATTTGTAATTTTTAGGCAAATATTTTTACTGAGTTTATTTGAATATAATTTTACTTACAACATATGATATAACAATTGTTATTTCAAATGTGTTGAACTACGTGTTTGATTTTTTTTCACCCTTTTTATCCTTAACTTTATATACATATGCAAAATAATTAAATTTGGTCCTTATTTTATGTCATATAGGAAGTTAATTCAAAATGACTTACTTATAAAGTCTTTGCCCAGTCCTCCATCCTGAAGTGCTTTCCCTACATTTTCTTATGGGAGTTTTAAAGTTTCAGGTCTTATATTTAAGTCTCCAATCCATTTTGAGTGGATTTGGGCACACAAGAAGAGGTACAGGTCATTTCATTATTCTACCTATGGATATCCAGCTTTCCCAGTACCATTTGTTGAACAGGCTATCCTTTCCCCAACGTATGTTCTTGGTACCTTTGTCAAAGATCAGTTGGCTGTAAGCATATGGATTAATTTCTGAGTTCTGTTCTGTTCCGTTGGTCCTTGTGTATGTTTTCTTGCCAGTACTGTGCTGTTTTGGACTGGGCAAAGACTTTATGAATAAGACCCCCAAAGCACAGGCAACAAAAGAAAAAATAAACAAATGGGATTATATCATACAAAAAAGCTTCTGCACAGCAAAGGAAACAATCAATAAAGTGAAAAAACAACATACAGAATGGGAGAAAATATTTGCAAACTATACATCCAGTTTGGGATTAATATCCAGAATATACAAGGAACTCAAACAACAGCTAAAAAAATAAATAATCTAATGTAAAAATGGGCAAAGGACATGAATAGATATTTCTCAAAGGAAGAAATACAAATAGCCAACAGGTACATGAAAAAATGCTCAACATCACTAGTTATCAGGGAAATGCAAATTAAAACCACATTCGGATACCACCTCACCCCAGTTAGACTGGCTATAATCAAAAAGATGGTGAATAACAAATACTGACGAGGGTGTGAAGAGAAGGGAACACTCCTGCACTGTTGGTGGGACTGCAAATTAGTACAACCACTATGGAAAACAGCATGGTGGTTTCTCAAACAACTACAGATAGATCCTCCATACAATCCAGCAATCCCTCTTCTGGGTATATATCCAGAGAAATGGAAATCATCATGTCAAAGGGATACCTGCATTCCCATGTTCATTGCAGCTCTATTTACAATAACCAAAACATGGAACCAACCTAAATGTCCATCAATGGATGATTGAATAAGGAAAATGTGGTATATATGCACCATGCAACACTATTCTGCCCTAAAAAACAATGAAATACTCCCATTTGCAACAACATGGATGAGCCTGGAGAAACTTATGTTGAGTGAAATAAGCAAAGCACAGAGGGATAAATACCACATGTATTCACTCATATGTTGGAGCTCAGAGAGAAAGAAGGACGGAAAGAAAGACAACAGTAGTGTGTTGGACTTGCAGAGGGAGAGAACATTCTATGGGCTACAAAGTGGAGTGAGGAGAAGGGGAAGAGGAGGGAAATTGGGGATAATTGGGTGGGGCACACAGGGTACAAATGCAATTTGTGGTTATGGGTATACAGCCAGCATGAATCTGGTCCCCACATCACAGGCATGAGGGATGACAATCAGCTTTGTATCTCATGAAGATTCATAACCAATAAAAAATAAAAATAAATTTCAATAATTGTTTGTGAATTTAATGCTGGTATTAATTTATATCCATCTTTAATTTATAAAATTGACTATTACTCCCTCCACTATTTTATGTTAAGCAATCGCCCTTATTTGTATTTTATTTTGGAGAAAGATATTTCTCTAAAATATATTTGTATAGATGTTTGAAAGGTTATAGCTATGATAGACTTGTAAACAAAAAACTACCTTAAATAATTTTATCTTTCTATGGAATAGGGGGCTTATTTTCAAAAGTGTACATACATTTGGTACTACTTTCATGAGCATTAACCAGGTGTGTGAAGGGAAAATATACAAAATGTGCTTAATTATCTCTGTTAGACAACTAGATGTTAATTTAAACTTTGTTTTTTCAGAAGTAGTTATTGAACATGTGCACCACACCTGGGGTTGTTTAGATGCCAGAGACCCCAGGCAGAGAGAGCAAATATTCTCATGTGAAAATAATAACCTAGAATTATGAATACATTTATCATATATTTATCAATGCTATGATTAATATCCTTTGAAAGTGATTTCTATAGAAGTAATATTTCAAAAATAAAGTTTATTTCTTTTCAAGTATGCAGAACTTCTATTTTGGATTAGTCGAATAACTTTTAATATATACATATAGGAGGGTACTTCAGAAAGTTCGTGGAAAGATCTGTATTATCTTTAGTTCCATTACTCCCCAATTTTTTAAAATTACTCTCATAATTATTTTAAACTTCTTTGTGATTTATAATTTTGTAAGATCAAATTTTTAAAGCAACTTAAGTATAAAACCACATAAGATATTTATGACTATGATCTCAGAAAAACTCAAAGTATATCTTGGTATTCTTAAATTGAGGAAAATAATATTGAATACCAGTTATTTTCTAAAATAAAATAAATAAATAGCCATGTGAATTTGTTCCAAACTCTAGATTTTTGTGTCTATCTTCAATTGGAGACAAAAAAAAAATATTTTTGAGATAAAACATGCTAGCTTAATAAAGAAAAGTGAGTAAAATAAATTTTCAGCTTAGTTTATACTTCAAAGTAATGCCAACTTGTTTATACTGGCTTAGTATATATTACTACAATTACTCATACAAGATGAAAAGCAGAAAAAAATAGAAAAATTTGTTATAGCAAACAATCTCTGAAAGTTATTTTTAAAAAACAAGAAGAAAAATATCACATTTATTTAATTAATAAATTTTAGGAATAAGTGTCCTTGCGTATGTCCTTGATTTTTATTTGGATCTGGGAATATAATCAAGATTATTTGAAAAGATGAGAAAATACCGATTTTGAAAGAAACTAATTCCATAAAATTTAGTACTAAAAAGAGGGCAAATTTAAGTTGGTTTAGTTCTATAAAAAGCATTATTTTAAAAATGATGATAAAAATTTAAAAGTGATCACATTTAAAAAAGATTTAAAATAATTTAAAAATGATCAGATGTGGTTTCAGAACTTTTGCTATTGTTCTCTTTTATTTCCAATGAAACTAGAGAGATTTGCAAAAATATGTCACTTTCCACACCAAATCTTTATTTTAGAAAATATCTGTCATAAAAATACTTATGTCAATGTCTAAAAGTTATTATATTGCAATTTTTAAGTGAAGGAATAAATTACAAAAAGAAGTTTTAGTTTCTAATGTAGTAGATATTGATAGATGTAACCCACATTTTAAAATGTAGCTTCTTGGGATCTTAAATAATTTACAGATGTGAAGGGGCCTTGAGAGAGAAATATTTGAGAACCTCTGGAAGGAAAACACCCCAGAAAAAAAGTGCCCATAATAAAAAATATATAATTGGCAATTCTTAACATTCGCTTGACTGAGAAGATAATTATGAAATCCACAATATATTAAATGTGATATATATGTCAGGCACTAAATTGCATGGTTTTCCATCTTCTCAGGCCCTCATGACATCCCCATGATTTAGGAGAATGGCATCATCCCACTGTACAGATACGAGAAAAGAAGGTTATAAGGTTAAAAAATCCCTGAGGCTATGCAGCATTTTTGGCTACAAGTTAGAATCGGTAATAACTAGAAGTGATTCCACATCATACTAATTTCTTATTAGAAAAGTAAAGTAATTTAGAGTAATTAAAAGAACGACTAAGGTTAAAACAAAGGACAAAAGGAACAGTTCCAGCATCACTTCCACTAAGCTCCACAGGTTAAAAAGTTGCTCAGGCAAGTCTGATGGTGCTGATCACAATTAAATATGTCTATTTAGTCATAACGGGTCTTTTTTGTTTGTTTCTCTCTTTCACTCTCTTCTCTACCAGAAGACACTGGATTTGATGTCTTTTCATGAGAATACATGTCTATATTTCCTACAAGCTATTATCTTTGCCCCAAATATACCCCAAGCTATCATTATTAGCAGAGGGATTGGATATGAAGACACAGTTGGTCCTTCTTTACTGTGGCCTCTCTCCCTGCAACTGGGAACCAGAGAATTCCATATCCACTGCTACTGCATTCATCTTTATGAATCATAAAGATTTAAAATAACTAAACCCTTTAGCCCTGTCACACTTTGCTCTATTGCTTTAGAAAATACCTTTATATGATTTCAAATTTAGAAGGTGCTTTTCCAGCAGGGTAAAGCCTTGACTTTTAAGCTGTACAAAGCTATTCTCCTTGGGGTAAGTTTTTCTACCCAATTACAGTTAACTCACTTAAGAAAGGAAATGTGTGTTTACCTTACTACTATCTAAGCCATAAGGAGAAAAGTTTGAAATGGCATGAGAAACATCTTTTATGCATAATCTACCTTCTAGGCATTGCATCTGATTTCTTGGAGACAGCTGTCATTCATGTTGATGACTGAGGAATTTCTAAACCAGCAGCTCCTCTGCAGGGTAAGCCTTTGAGTTTTACAGAGCACATGATGATTCTCAGACTCTGGACATGCACCTTCATTCAGGGAAAGACAAAGGAGATATACATGTGCTTCAAAGCTGTAAAGCAAAACAACAATTTAAATTGTTGTTTCTATTAATAATTAAGGTAATAAAAACTTGTCATAGAATTGGCAGATAAATGTGAGAGCTTGGTTCTGCCAATCCCAGTATTACTGTTTAAAGCTGGAGCTGAAAATGACTCAGCATGCACAATCTGTGTGTTTCTATTAATAATTAAGGTAATAAAAACTTGTCATAGAATTGGCAGATAAATGTGAGAGCTTGGTTCTTCCAATCCCAGTATTACTGTTTAAAGCTGGAGCTGAAAATGACTCAGCATGCACAATCTGTGTTGCCCAGTGTGTGGGAGATAGAGACAGACAGCCCAGGGCTGCCATGTAAGGTCTCTGTGCTTCCTTTCATCTGCAAAATGTGGTTAATAATAATAATATTACCTACTTCATTTTTTGTGCATTTTAGTGAGATAAGCCATGAAAATGAACTTGAGTGACTCTGCTTTCTTCCCCCTAACCCTCACACTTCAGTGAAAACAGTAACTCTGGAGATTTGAAATGATGTACACTCAAAAGCGGTCATGGCGACTTACACCCACGATGCCAGGTATGTTTAAGTTTGTGGTAGCTTAGGACAGACCAGGATATGCAAAAAGGTCCTAGATAAATAAGAAAAGAGGTACGGAAACTGACTTATTTTCAGAGGCAGCTGGGTAGGGATCAAAACTTTGGAAAGGGTCACCGTCTTAGGAACAAGACTGATTAGTATTAGTATTAGCATTTTAATCTAAAATGCAGTTCTGAGCAGCTTTTCTGCTATGCCTCTCAGTAGTTCCTGTCCCTCAGAGGTGGAAGTACAAAGTGCTTACCATGACATATACAGGTGCTTACCAAGTCCAAAGTGCTTACCCTCCATGACCAGGCTGCACTTTGTGTCCTTGCAACATGGAAACACTCAGGGTTCCCTTTTTTTAACCTGCTTCATTCACTACCCTGTGCCATGACCTCCCCTCCAGCATGCAGCTTAGCATATCTCCTATCGACCTCACGTGGAATTTCAAGACCCACGTTAGACACCTCTTTGCCAGGATTCAACCCTGTAGTCTAGCCTTGCATTGGATTAAGTTCCTCTTCTCTCTCTTTCTGTAGTACTCCCTTGTTCACTTCCTGCACTGTTTAATAACCATCTGCTTGTTACCTTCTTCCCTCGGTAGTCCAAGAATGCCTTAAGGGGAAAGATCAGGTTTCATTCCTCTTTCCCAGTTAGATAGCACTTTTGGGAATCTTCAGATTCCACGCAGGTGGGTTCTCACGGGCATTTTCCTATACAGAAATCAGTTTCTAATACAGCTTTGAGGGTTGTACCAGCATTTTCTAGATACCATTCCAAATGCATGGCTAATGCTAGGCTTGCCAAAGACATCCCACTCCTTGAGACAGTCAGGCTAAGAAACAGAGATGCTTATTGGGAAGATAATTTGCCAAGTATTAGCTTAATAAGAATGAAATAAGACAAGGTAATTGTACTCTACAAATACCTAGAGCTAGAGGATGCATTGCTGTGGTGTGTGTTTGCAATAAATGAAAATATGGGTTTTATAGTTAAACCTGTATTCTAATCCTAATCTTTCCACTGAGCTGCATAATGTCTCAATGGCTTTATCTTTGTGTTCTCCAAATTCATCACCTTGAAAGGGAAAATGCAGTACTTGCCTTGCAGAGTTTTTTGTGAGTTTAAGTTAAAGGTATAAGTAAAGGTCATAATAAATATTCAATGATTCATATTTTAAGATCATCATCAATAACTAATCATGGAAAGAAAAAGATGCGTCTTAAGAGGATAGCCCCTTCCTCCTTTTCGCCAGCTACCTATTTCCAATATCAAATACCACTGCAGGTTCTTTTCCTGAAGGAACTTGTACTTGAAAACACATGCAACTCTATTTCTACAATCAATACCATTTAAGGGCTTCTCTTTTTTTTTTTTTTTTAACCGAAAAAAAAAATGAACTTGGATTCAGTGTAAGTTCATTTGCCAAGTATTCATATTAAATTCATTTATTTCTCACAAGTATAAAAGCTTAATATTAATACTCTACGTGCATTTTTTCATAAGTGCTTTCAGTAATATTGAAACATGAGTTTGAAAATGTCCAGATGGTTTGAGTTTTATTGAAACATGATTTTGAAATGGCCCAGATGCTTAAGGCAAAATTTTAGATAAGCATTTGAACCCCTTTCAGAAAGTGTTAGTATGCTGCCCACACAGAACCTTCCCTGGAGTTCCATAACTCTTCATCACAGGTATGTCTACACCCAAGCCTTGTGCTCATCTTCTCTAATAGTGCATTGAATAGATAAGTCAGCCCTGAGGCATGTACTCCATAAAAAATGCCTGTATCTGGACCCCAAAGTCCTTATGGACCACACATTATCCTTGCAATGTCAGTTAGTGACACTACTCTATACAAGGCACTAGGCTAAGACTGAAGGAGATCTAAAGCCTTCCTCCTTCTGGTTCCTTCCTTCTTAGACTGTGTTCTAGTCAATAGCTCATGGTTCTAACCATCATAAACTCCATCACAATCACCACTACCACCAGCACCTCCACCAGCACCTCTGGCACCTCCACTGGCACCACCAGCACCTCTAGCAGTAGCACAAGTGCTATCATCACTGTTGTGCCTACTGCACTCTTTTAATATTTTAACTACCCCCAGGCAAGATATCACCATTTT
>NW_007728178.1:331954-346424 GCF_000696425.1 Galeopterus variegatus | reverse complement strand
TGTTGTGCCTACTGCACTCTTTTAATATTTTAACTACCCCCAGGCAAGATATCACCATTTTGTATTTTAGTTGCTTGATCTCCCTAAGCTTCGGTTTCCTTATCTGAAAAATATACATAATAAAATTATGTACTTCTTAGATTGGTTCTGACAATCAATCAAGTTATATCAAATGAGGTAACGTAAGTCAAATTCTTAGTATAGACCTGGCACACAAAAATCATGATGAATAAAGCATATGTATTATTTTAAAGATGAACAAATCAAGGCTCAAAGAAATGAAATAATTTTCCTAAAGTGGCCTGCAGAGTAGCTGAGATGAAGACTAAAGTTCATTTTGTTTGACCTGAAAGCATGTTCTCTACCTTGGCCTCTGTTTTAGGTTCAGCTCTGAGATTAAGAAGCTGCTTTCACCAGAGTCAACCCAGTCTTATGCACTGCCCTTTTCTGAAATGGATTAAATTACAAATGTGATTTTTGATATATATCTTTAAAATCCTACAGTGGGAGTTTAGTCATGAGCACTAAAGAGGGAGCTAAAAAGAGGACTAAAGCCATGAACACTCCTGCAGAGTCCTGGGCTGATGAGAGAACCACACTGGAAATGTGTTCAATCCTGATGCTGCAGTTTCTCTGAACTGCTTCACCCCTGTCTAGGTCTCATTCTCTTGTCCAATTATATAGACCTTTAAACCCTCTGCCACCCCTGATCTCAATTATGAGAAAATTATTTTACCCAACTCTGCAAGCCTACAAGACTATTAGCCCAGACACTACACATTTTCTCCCTAAAACAACAGTGGGATTTTCAGGTATTTGGCAAGAAATCCCTAGGGGCTGATTCTAAAATTTCTATGAATGAATGAATGAATGAATGAATAAACAAAAAAATAACATTTGTTTAGCAAGCATACAAAATGTACCAGTTTTATTCATCAAATAGAAAACTCAGAGCCTACCCTGAAAACAGAAAATTTGGCTTTGAAAATGTCAGTTCCTCCCTAAAACCTGCTTTAATTAGAACAGGAGAGAAAGGAAAGAAAGAAAAGGAGAGAAACCTATTAAAAGGAAAACTCACTTCTGAAAAGGGTTAGTGGCTTTTGGGCAAAACTCCTTTGTGTCACTGCTGTCTCCCTGGTGTGAGAATAAATCTAAAAATAGGAGCTCAAGCTTTTATTAACTGGACAGATACCACTTGTCCTGCTGGGATAGGATTTGTTTTGATTATCGATTCTGAGAGTAGACAATGTGCCTCCATCTACCCCAGGGACGTGAGATATTCTCAATTACCTGCCTAATCTCAGAAATACATTGTTAGTTTTTCCTCTTTTCATTGCATCAAGACTTATCTAAAATATCTTTCTCTCTCACACACAAATCTTCCTCCTAAAAAATGAAAGCCAGCCTATTGTATTTTAAAACACACCTGTCTTATTCTCCTGGGTTCATTGTAAAGTCACCAGGCAAGGGAGAATTCATCCTTTAACTTCCTCTTTTCATTGCATCAAGACTTATCTAAAATATCTTTCTCTCTCACACACAAATCTTCTTCCTAAAAAATGAAAGCCAGCCTATTGTATTTTAAAACACACCTGTCTTATTTTTCTGGGTTCATTGTAAAGTCACCAGGCAAGGGAGAATTCATCCTTTAACGTGACCTGTGCAGTGTCCAAAATAGACTCTGGCAATGCAGCCCGCACATATAGTACCTGTTTCCAGGGGATTCTCTTCTCCCTGGCAGCCTGTGTGAGGCTAGGAAGGGATAAAGACTAAGATTAAATATTTGGAAGCACATGTCCTTATAGAAACTCACACCAAAGGCCAACATTGCACATCAGCAGCTGCAAGTCTGTTCACTCCCTTTTCTTCTTTCCTGTTGAGTGCAGAGACCATGACGTGCTCAAATCTGTGTTCCTGCCCTGCCTAGTGTATATTTTGTGTACAATAAATGATTTGTGGATTGAATTAGTTCTATTGAAAATGCAAAAACTTGCTCTGGACAAAAACAAAAAGCAAAAACCTGAATCAACTACAATTCAGCCAATTATATGGACACTGTACGCAAGGCCTCAGTAGTGACTGCATAAGGAATGAGGGGCCACAACTTAAATCTATTCTAGCATTTAAAAAGAGTATTTCTAGCATTTTCTTTCTTTTTTTAATTTTAGAAAAGAGTAACATTAATAAGAATTTCAAATCGTCTGCTGGACTGTACAATGTCAGGGAGCAGGAACTCATCCCCTGGTGATGAGAAGTAATCTAGCACATGGATACGGAGTTACACCTTCACCAAAGTCTGCTCAATTACAGTCTCATCTCTTTCTTCATGGGCTCTTAGATAGTAATAAGCATCTATCATTTGCCAGAGACTTTTCCAGATTCAGATGATTCAGAGAGGAGCGAAGTAAAACCATTGTTATTAATGAAAGAAATACTGACCTATATACATCAAAAAATAAAATGTGATCTAAGTGTGATAAAAGACATATATAAAGGAGGGCCACCTCACTCAATTTGGAGGCCTAGGAAGAGGATTGCAGGAGGAGATGATGTTTATGTCTTGAAGGATAAATGCACAGGCACAGGGAAGATGGCAGGCAGTGAGGTTTGAGTATGTATGTAGAAAAATGTATACAATGTTACATTGGGATGCACCTGACATGGAACAAAAAGACCTAGAGAAAAAAAGTCAATGCAGTATTCTGTGCATAACAAGAAGAACTGAGGTATGGAAGGGTCTCTGCAGACCAGCCTAAGCCTGTCAGGTCATTGCCCCATCAACCTTCCCTGGGATCTAGAATGCCATTCACTGAATATTCCATTTGATATTGGCTGAAGTCATTCCGCAAAGTCACATTTCATTAATTCAAATTTAAAATGCTAGGAGAAAATTGAAAAATAATCATTTTCCTAGGACTCTTGATAATGGGTTTCATCATGCTATTACTTCCCTGCTATCAAGGTGACATCTACTTTCACACTGGCAACATGTGGAGCATCAGCTTATCTGTGGATCTGAAAGTCATTTCTTAGGAAATGCACTTGCATCAAAAAATCTACAAGGTTTGCTGACTGCCAGACTGTTGACAATTACAAGTAGATGAACATTATATTACATTATTATAATAATGTACTATCTGAGCTTGTTAACCTCCCCAAATATACATGTCTCAGCAAGGACAATCTTTTTAGTTGAAGTATGATTAATATTTAATTTATAAAAAAAATTACAAGGTAGTCTTATGCTCATTGGGATTCTTGGACAAAATTGTAAGAATAATAAATGAACAACTGAGATTTTAATTCTGTTTGTGTCCCTCAAAAGTCCATGCTCTTTTCTCCAGGAAAACTTTGTTAAAATGTTAAAATGTTAAAAATGTATTTGCATTTGCATTTGCATTTGGGAAAGATGCCTATCAACTGATTTCCAATAATTTAAGCCTAAATGTGAGCAACTGAAATTATTTTCAAAGTGTTTAAAAGAGAAGTATATCTACACAAAACTTCCATATGTCTATATAAAAGTCTTGGTAATAGTCATGGATACCTTCGTGTATTGCATAGTACTTCTTCAAGACTTGTATGTGCCAAGACAGATATTTGTAGTCACAAAAGGAAGGAGGAGCCAGCCTTTGAGAGGCCTCCAGCTTACTGGTGGAAATAATAATGTGAACATATGAGACTTCATTTAAGACTGTAATAAAATAGACTAGGTGCCATCTTTTTAAATGCATATGGACTTAGGTTGGGCAGAGGAAGAAATTCTTCCTGAAAGCTTAAGGAAAAGTTTATAGCAGAAAGAGAAAAGAAACAGGCCTTGAGGTTGTGTAGAAGTTTGCCAAAACAGAAGTTGGACGGACTTTCTGGCCAGATAAAACAGGAAAGACAAGAAGGTATGAGGATTATTTACACTGGGCAAAGATTTGAAAAGGATTTCATACTTAAGTCTTGGTAGAACCTATTTCTATATTTTTTCACATAAACAACGAAGCCTGTTCTATAAATCTCCATAGAATTTACTGCTTATCACAGAGGAATACACTGATTGATACACCTACGTATCTTTCTCATTAGACTATGATCTCCTTTAATGCAGGAGCTTGACTGCATCTCACCGTCACTAGCATCTGGGACAGTTTGTAAGTATGTTAAATGTTTAATAAATATTTGTTGAATAAATTAATCCATCAATAAATGAATTACTTGTTTTACAGTCCTTTGCTTATATGGCTCTCTCCCCCAAGGCACTGAAAACATCATGAGAGGATGAATCATTTTGGTATTGCTTAGGAGATATTTTAGTAAGGTAATATGCATGTGTTGAACTACACATGGATTTTGAAGGAATTCAAACAAGTCCTGAATAAAATAAAAATAAAACTGAAGTTTTATCAATTGTTTATAAGTTCTTTGCTTTTCTTCTGAGAAGCTGCCAATTTGTGGAGCTGCTACCCCAAACTGTTCTCTTAGCCAGAGGAAAAGATATTGCAGGGTTTTTTGGCAGGAAACTGTGATTTACACACTGAAAGCTTCGACCAAACTATGTCAAACAGAAATGTTACTCGATTAGAAAGTGTAACTATACTAATTGTGCCCCAAACAAAATCACACAAAATGGAGGAGCTACAGTTGAAACAAATAACATCACCAAAGTAAACACGTACTGATTCCAAAAATGCATTGTTACCTAGTTCTCATTGTTTGCCATCCTGCAGGAGAATCCAGATACCAAAACCAAGGTGAGGAAGCAGAAACTGTGGCTGAGAGAGGATGAATGTTTGTCTCAGATCACACATCTCCTGAGTGACAAAGGTGGTTGTGATTCAAACCAGATCTACTTATTCACTTAAAAGTCTATACTCTTTCCACAGTTTCTGATCATAAGAATAAGAGGAAGGAGGAGGCTGCCTGTGGGGGAAAGTTTCACAGATATCACAGTGTCCTCCATCATAAAGAATCACTGCTCTGGGTGTTTTGGGATGAAAAGACCTACTCATAACGGGGTCTGTGAGACTGTCTCTGCAAAACAGAACATCTTTCAGTGCTCTCTTGTGGGCCAATCCAACTGGACACTACCTGGCAAGATTTCCATTTCCATTTGCCCCTTTCTGCTGGGGCACCTCTGGGAAGGGCACTGCCTGAATATCCATGCAAAGCAGCCCTTGGGGAGATCTTTGTTAGAAATATCAATCCTACATCTGCCCTCCATAGTTTACAATCATGGAAATTTTACCATTACTTGCTGGCAGACACACTAAACATTATGTAATCTCCTATCTGGCTTCCAATCATGGAAGTTTCAGATAATAATGTTCTATAGGAGAATATTCAACTTTGTCTGGTAGATAAAATACAGTAAAAGTGTCTAAAATTCTAAACCAGGTAGCGTTTTTATTGCCCCAGGGATGGAACTCCACAAGTTTTCTTGGCAAACAATTATGTTTGTACCTAGCATCATTATGATGTGAACCAGCTGTACAGATGATAATGGTTAAGTTCCTCCACCTTGATCACAGTGGTTGATGGTATGGGGAAGCTTTTTGGGGGTGGGGGCAAGGTGACATTCAGCCTCAGCAATGTGTTTTTCTTGTCACTGGAGTGACAAGAATGTAATGAAATGCTCAAAAAGAATTCTGTAGTCTCTAATACAGCTATAGTTTCCATTCTAAGTCATGCAAAGCACTGAGAGTCTTCCTCCACCTTGATCACAGTGGTTGATGGTATGGGGAAGCTTTTTGGGGGTGGGGGCAAGGCGACATTCAGCCTCAGCAATGTGTTTTTCTTGTTACTGGAGTGACAAGAATGTAATGAAATGCTCAAAAAGAATTCTGTAGTCTCTAATACAGCCATAGTTTCCATTTTAAGTCATGCAAAGCACTGAGAGTACATTGAGTATTAAAAAAAGACAGAAAAGAAACCTCAGGACCTTTTTTCTTGGCTTTACATTTTTCTTACAGGCTTGTCATTGACTTCCCTTTTCTCTATGGGCTTTTGGCAATGGTGACATCTAATTCTGGCTTCTGGGGTTGGGTATATAGGAGAATTATTTTCCTTCAATTTATATAACTTATTTTCTATGCTACTTCAGAGTGATATCTAGTCCTCTGCTTAGCTGTCAGCTCTCTAGGCCATGCCTAATTACCATGATGCTGCAGGTATTTTGTAGCTAAACACAATTTCTAGTTTAGTTGGATAATCTAATTGGGTCAAACCCAAGTGTTTAAACAGCCAATTACTTAGAAATGAAATAACACTGATTTGCCTTTCCTCAGAGACTCCCTAGGTATCTAAAGTCTTTCATTTTCTGCCTGTCATCTCACTTACATTGTTTGCTGTTTTGGTGTAATCAGAGTATCATGCTCAGGAGCAGAACTACCGTATGCACTCCCATCTGTGTTGACTCAGAAATAATGTCATGCAACCCATCCATGAAGAGTTAATTTTAGGAGCCTTTGCTCCTTGGTTGAGTGGAGATTTATGTGGTCCATGCAGATGGGAAATTAGTCTTTTCTTTTAATGTCAAATCCTTCTCTGAAAAATTGTGCCTTATTTGTGAAAGGCTGCAAAAAGCAATCTTGAGATTTTATGCTTTCTGTAATATTTCTCAGCAACGCAGATAAAATGTACTTCACAGAGTCCTCCCCAAGCAATTAGAGCAATTAATGCCTTCAGCAAGCATATGGTCACAGTGGAGAGGAAATTAGCCCCATGCCACATTTCCATTGCTGTTTGTATACTTTTGGACACAGTTCATTAGTGTGCCTTTCCTTCAAATCTATCTCCCTTAAAGAGGTTGTGTTGTGTATTATCTTAATAGTCAATATTTAGTATCCCCCAGTGGCCACCTTTCAAAGGATGATTGCCCTCCTGTTTACTTCCTCCTCCAACACCTCCAATTTACAATGATCATGTACAGGGTACTCCTCCCTAGGTGTGCTGCTGGCCTCCCATCCTCAACCAATTTAATGCAGGACGCTTATTTTACAGAAAAATATCATAAATTGTGTTTCTATTATATTCTTAGAGACAACTTTATCATATAGCTAATGAAATGCGTGTTTCTGGGCCCCTCACTCTCATGGGTCCCTTTAAAATTTTTTTTTGGTAAAATTCACAAGATAAAATAGTTTAACTACAATCTCTTGAGTCAGCTTTCTCTTACCATTTCAAGTTTCTTTCTGTCATACTTCCTGTCTTGGCAGATAGTACTGGAATCACCAAGGACAATTTTGGAATCTGGCTAAGGTAAAGTTAGAGATATATTTTGTTTGTGTATAGTGAGATATATTTATGTAGTCATATTTCTGGGATTCATCATAGTGTCAAAAAAACTTCCAGGAATACTTCTACTGTCCACTGGGCTCAGTGAGAGGCAAAGAGATTAAAATCATATGCTGAAAGTACCCAGGAGCAGAAATAAGTGGGAAATGGAGAAAACAGAAGGTTTAAAATTACAAAGGTAGAAGCCAAGCTTTGAAAAATTCTATCAGACCTTACAAATCATATATGAAAAGAAAATTGATATTTTCACAAATTTGACAGAAATCATGAATATTTATTAGACAATTCCAGTAACAAGATGTAAGACAAAACTTAAAACTACATTGCATTACAGATTGTGTATTCTTTATCCAAAATAATTGGGACCAGAATTATTTCAGATTTTGGATGCTTTTGAATTTGGAATATTTGCATATACACAATGAGATATCTTAGGGATGGGATACAAGTCTGCACACAGAATTTATATTTCACGTATATCTTATACACATAGCATGAAGGTAATTTTATATAATATTTTAAATAATTTTGTTCATGAAGCAAATTTTGTGTACCTTGAACTATCAGAAAGCAAGAAACTTTTCTTTGTAAATGGAAGTGAAATCAAGAAAAAAGAATGTTCAAATAAGTAAAATATAAAATAAAAATGGAAAATGAGTAGAAATAGAAATTTAAATATAATGCAATAATGGGAACAAATATATAACAGTGAATTTGAAATACCACCAAAAAATGGATAACATCTCAAAAATATAGAACTTGAAAGACCAATAATTATTTTTTTAAAAAAGCAATTTATCAAACATTTCAACAACTTTCACTTAAAAAATGTTAAAATAAAACTTTAGACAAGTTAAATTTAACAGAGTTTAAGTGAGCAAAGATCAATTGATGAATTGGGCCTCCTCCAGTACCACAATAGGTTCAGATTGTCTCCAGGCCTGCCACATGGTCAGATAATATTTATGGGCAGAAAAAGGAAAGTTAGGTACAGAAACAGCTCAATTGGTTGCAGCTAGGTGCTTGCCTTATCTGAACCTGGTTTGAACAGGTGGTGCCTATGATTGGCTGAGACTCAGCTACCTGTTACAAGAATAGGTTACAGTCTGTTTACACATCAAGTCAGGTTATGGTTCACTATGTCTGAAGAAACATTTAGGCCAAAATTAAATTAACAAAGGAAAATAAGGGTTTGAACAGGTGGTGCCTATGATTGGCTGAGACTCAGCTACCTGTTACAAGAATAGGTTATAGTCTGTTTACACATCAAGTCAGGTTATGGTTCACTATGTCTGAAGAAACATTTAGGCCAAAATTAAATTAACAAAGGAAAATAAGATTCTTATTTTTAGTAACAGTATATGAGACTTCTAACGAAATTTTAAAAAGAGATAATTTTACATAATATGTTTAAGAATATAAATATTAAGGAAAGCTCCTTAACTTTTTTTCATGAGACTAGTATAAACTTGATCCCATAATATAATGGAGTCTGAAAAACAGTAGTATAGTCTAATTTCATTTAAATATTATACTACTGGATCTGTGTATTAAAAATAATAGGTTTCCCCCCAGAAGTGCAAGAATTTTTTAATGTCACAAAATCTATCTACATAACAACCATTTTAACTGAGAGAAAAATCACATGACTATGCCAATAGATATAGCAAATGTATTTGATCAAATTTATTACCTATTTATATAGAGAGTGGTTTTACTGCTAGGTATAAAATGTCATTTCCTTAACTCAATCAAGACTATATACCAAAAACATACACTAAATGTCAAATTCAGTTGACAAACTTTGACTCGTTTCCTTGAAGATTATGAAGGAGAGAAGCCTGCTATCACTGCTACCACAAGTTCTCACCAGTATGTTAAACTAAGAAAAAGCATAAAATGCATAAGGTTAGGAAGTAAATAGATAAACACTCTATTGCAGATAATATTACTATATTTTATACAATCAAACATAACCTACTTATAAACCATTAAAACTAAGAGTATTAAGCAAGATATTCAAATATAGGAGAACAAAAAATCAGTACATTTTTTTTTAACAGATATTAACAATTTGAAAAAATATGGAGGGGGAAAAATAATATCACTCACGATACCAACAAAATTGTAAATTACCTGAGAATTGCCGAGTACAGACTGTGTATTTGAGGTAATAATTTGATATTAAGTAATCTAGGTGTCCTGCCCTAGGGGAATGGATAAGTGTGAAAGAAGTTTACTGTGCAATACTATGTGGAGAGTGAAACAATGAACTAGAGAGACAAATAGTAACATTATGTTGAGACAAAGATAAAAAATAGAATATGTTGTATCGAAAAAAGCTCTTTATGCAATGAATAAAATTATATATCTAACAAAATTATCCAAGGATTTATAGTAAGTCTATGTAGCAGGTCTCTATGATGGAATAATAGGAATGGATGTGAGGGTCAGGGATGACAGAAAAAGAGTTAAATTAAGAAAATATAAACATAATAATTACATGAACTTCTGTAGATGAGTGACTATAGAGTTTCACGATTAACTTAATTCGCTGCATCTGAGTTTCAAATGTAGGAGAAGAAAAAAATTATTTAAAAATGTCTCTCAACGTTTAATGATTAGAACTCAACAAAGAACATCGCAGACCATGAAACACACCATCTTTTTATTTAACAGATGAGAGGATTTTACTTCAGAAGAATTCAATCAATTGTCAGTGTCATGCATCATTAACGATTGGTCTCCCAGTTACCAGTTCAGTGCTCTTTCTTTCTACATTGTGTGACATTTCTGCTTGAGTAAGTCATGTTTTTCTATGGCCTTCCCATGAAAGTTCCATCCCACGGTGCCCTCAATGAACTTATACATTCACATTTTCACCCTCATTAAATGAAATATCATCCATAAGAGATGCATAACTGAGTTGATTCTTTCATTGCGATGGAGAAGATTCAGTTAAGAAAGTATGATTTCAAAAAATGTCTGGTACAAAAGGAATGCATAAGAGCAAGCATCTGAAGAATATAGTACCTAATGAAAATAACTGTTTTAATTATTATTATTTTTTTTTTAAATATTGAATCAAAATTGATTATACATATTTCTTGGGTTCAACATTGAGATATGGGGCCGGCCCGGTGGCGCACTGCTAAAGTGCGCCGCTTGAGAGTGCGGCGGCGCTCCCACCGAGGGTTCGGACCCCACATACAGACCGGTTCCCGCTCACTGGCTGAGCGAGGTGTGGGCACAGCACCGAGGGCTGCGATCCCATTGCCAGTCCCGGTCCGGTACGGGCACGACACTGAGGGTTGCGGTCCGTTGCCGGACACGAAAAAAGACAAAAAAAAGCGAAAAAAAAAACAAGAATTATGCTTGGGCCGGCCCGGTGGCGCACTGGATAGTGCGTACGGGCACGACACTGAGGGTTGCGATCCGTTGCTGGACACGAAAAAAGACAAAAAAAAGCGAAAAAAAAACATTGAGATATGTTGATCAAATCAATACTACTAGCATATATATTGTTATAAATTGTAATTATTCTTTATGCTCTTTGTCCAATTTCTCCCAATCCCCCTCGCCCTCCATCCTCCCCCCTCTAATCACCCTAGATTTCTTCTCTCCTTATGAAAGAGTAATGGTTACTCTGTTGATTTGTTGCCTAGATTATCTGTCCAATGCTGAGAGGTGTGGTCAGGTCCCCCAGTATTATCATAGAGCAGATACTTCTGTCACTCTGAAATGGGCTTTGTGGAGAGAAATGTCCTCTTCTTTTCTTTATCTCTGCTGGTGACTCTCCTTGTGTCTGTGCACTCCAGTGGCTGGTGGACCATCTGTGTGGTGGTTGTGGTGTCTAGCCACTTTTGCAACAGCCATGGTTATGGTGGTAGCTGTAGTGGTGTACATATATGTACTCATCAACACACACACACACACACACACACACATCCTGTTGGTTATATTTTTTCTGGAGAATGCTAACTGATATAGCTTCTAAGGAATTATCTTCTACCTTCCTTACAAGAGAAATTATGAATTACCGATTCAATAGATGTCATTAATTTTAATGACAGCTACTATTTATTCATCATGTAGACCGTGTCAAGCATTTTTATATATACATGAGATTTTATCACAATAACAATTGAAAAGATGAGAAAAATAAACCTCAGGGCAGTTTAGTAACTTGACCATCATCAGATGAACAGTTAGTGATGATGTCAGAACTTTAGCTCAAACCCAAAGCTTTGTTCTATAGCACAATATAATACATATTCTAATACTATTTGGACACTTATCGCAGATGGATAAAAAACACATGTGTAGCCTTTTCTAACACAGTGTTGAAGAAGTAGTCTCTATATCAGAAGGATCAGTTGAAAGTACAACTAAATTCATCTAAGAGGAAAATAAGTGCAACATCATTCTGCCACAACTGCAAAGTAACCTAAACTGGTGTACACAGAGTTGCTGATCTTTGCAAAATGATGCACCTGTAGGATAATGCAAGATATTCAAAAGGCAATACTAATGATTAAAAACATAACAAGCAACACCTTATGTGTCCCAAGGGATGACGTTTATTTAAGAGAATATGAAGGGATGTAAACTTAAGGTCAAGCCAGAGGGATATGCTGCCAAAAAAAAATTGAGCTGATTCCATTGCAAACAGAGATCCATCAAGCAGAAAAATAAATGGACATTTTATGAAGAGGAACCACTGGGTGGTGACTGGCATTCACCGTGGTACTTAACCCATGTCTTTCAACTTCCTATCATTGATGTTGGTGAAGGCCACTGAAAAAAGTTGCTGTGATGAGGAGCCATGTGTAGTGTTTCAAGGGCACAAACTATAGCTGCAGGAGGCTTAGGCTTTTTATTCTGGTTCAGTTGCTTTTTAATGGTTAGACCGTAGGAAAATTTCTTAAATTCTCAGTTTTCTTCAGTAGTAAAATAGGAATAATGAATAATACTTTTAAATTTCATACAATTGTGCATCTCAAATGAAGCAATACATGTAAATTTTTACAATTGTGTTTTAAAGTTGCCCTCAATTATAGTTAATAATGTCAATAATGTCTACAAAATGATGTGATAAAGAAGGACTGGAAGGACCAAAACTAATTCTGAGAAAATATTTAGATAAAACAAAATTTTTTAATATCCTGTGTAAGACTGACAGCACCAAATCATTTCTAAAATACAGCAGAGGCTTATTATTATTATTAATCTGATTGTGTGGTACAGGTAATGATGATGTACCAGGCTATCTTGGCTGAGATATAGGGAAAATCCCTTTAAGTTGTTACATGTGGACTTAGACACTAATTCCCCCAAGGGGTGCTATGTGAGCTCTTGGCTGAACCTTTCTGATAGTCAAATAATATTCTAGAAACTTAATTCTTCTTATATTTTAGGGGTATTTGAATGGGTTCCAGGTGGCTAATGGGAAAGCACTTGAACCATGTCTAAAAGTGCAGTTCAAATATGTACTGCTATGTTTGACAGACTGTGCAGTTAATGGATGGAGGGAGGTACATGGCTTCAGGGCCACTAAAGGAAATCATCTCAAGAAGTTTGTGCTGAATTACATTGTTTAAGTTCTAGAATCTGGTTGTTAGAGGTAAAAGGCAAGACTGGACAATTTCTCTACCTTGGCACTGCTCTGCCTCTCTCTTCATCAAGGAATAACCGCATGCTCCAGGAATGAGAGGCTTCAGATTCAAAGAAAAACCACCAAGGGCCCTTGATGCATTACTGTGGGTTGGAAGTAGATGTGGACTAGATGAGATACTGCCTGCCTGTAGAGGACAGTTAAAAGTAGTGTGACACTGCCTGCCTCTAGGGGATCCCCAGTGGTAGGGTAACCATATGCACCATCTTGCTTAGGACAGTCTCCCTTTTTACATGTGTTACTAGAATCACATCTGATAATCCTGTAGAGGACAGTTAAAAGTAGTGTGACACTGCCTGCCTCTAGGGGATCCCCAGTGGTAGAGTAACCATATGCACCATCTTGCTTAGGACAGTCTCCCTTTTTACATGTGTTACTAGAATCACATCTGATAATAGCCCTTTTCATTTTCAAAAGTTTGGAAATGTATTATAGAGTAACTATACCAAAAGGAAAGTGTTCTTACCAAGGAAGCATAAACTGATAGGGATAAGACAACACTTGGGACATAAAGATTTTTTAATGTTTGGGAATCTCAGAAATAGTTGAGTGAAGGGACCTATTGAAAATACAGGGCTTCTTGATGTTTAGAAGTAGGGGTTTGGTGCATGAGATTAGGACAATTACTGGAAGCCAGGTGAAACCTGGGACTTCTTAGTTACAAATGCTGTAGATATTCAAATAGAAAGAAAAATATTAGAGGAGGACCTCATATTCAAAGAAGGCTTTATACAAGATGGAAAAAGCCTTAATTGATTAGGCAGACTCAAGATAGGAAGAGTGGGAGGGAGTGGGCAAGAAAAGGAACTCTGGATGTAGGAGGTGATCCTCAGTCCTGAATCTCTAGGGACCTACCTCTTGCTCTGACCCATTCTCAGGAGCCCTGAAAATGTGGAAAGCCAAGAGTTGATAGGCCAAAGTTACACATGCCTCCTTCATCTCTGCTTGATCCCACAAAGTACTGAGTGAGAGTCTTTCACTGTAGTTACCTCTTGGTACACCAGACTCAACATACAATCCTGAAGTTATTTGTTCCTGAATACTATATACCTGAGGTTCTGAAAAGACAAAAACACTTATTTTTAAGATTTTATCATTTTTACATCTCATAAGAAATTTAATTCTGATATAAAGCTGAATAAATAAATTTAGACTTTGAGATTATTTTTAATTATCATTATGCCAAATAAGTGTGGAAGAGGTGGTTAACGTAGGTTTATCAGAAGTCCAGACTGGCATTTTATATTGATTTATGAATAAATGGAAAGGAAAATTATTAATTAATAAATATAGTTTCTCTGGATGGCAAAATTGTACTCTGTAGTGCATGTAGGGCATAAGGTATAAAGGAGATTAAGAAAAGGTATCGCTAGTTGAGTGGAGTCAGATAGATCTAGGTTTTCATTCTAGATCCACTCTCTGTTCTCTGTATGGTCTTTGACACTCATCCAATATCTCTGCCACTTGATTACTTCTATGTCTGTGCTTTCTAAGCAAATTTTTTGTGAGAAATAA
>NW_007728178.1:331096-331809 GCF_000696425.1 Galeopterus variegatus | reverse complement strand
TCTCTGCCACTTGATTACTTCTATGTCTGTGCTTTCTAAGCAAATTTTTTGTGAGAAATAAATCACATATTTATAACAACCAGCAGTCTGTTGGCATATAGTAATCACTCAATAAATGGATTAGAATGCATTCCTACTGCACTGATTAATATGAACTCAGATGAATAAATTTCAGTCCTGAACCTTGTTTTCCTTTACCCATTCAACAAAAAGAAGACAATGTTCTGTCCCTTTATGATTCAGCGGAAGTGGTCAAAACATGAAATATCACCAAGTCTCCTGGGCCAGGCTAACCAGTCATTGGTATATAATGCTCAAACTAATACATTTGGAAATTTTTGTAACAGATGCAATGTATATCACTAATTTGGGGGAAATATTAAGGTGGGTGCCAATGGTTTTTGTATTTATAAGAACTATAAAATGTTAAACAATACCTCAAAGCAGGACTGGTCATTAATATTTTTTAATATTGTCAATATGGGTTCAGGGAATAAAAAAAAACATGTAGAATATTGGAAATTGGAAAGAAATGTTTCAATGCCAACTATTTATCCTTGAAAAAGTAGTCAGATTGAGGACTTAGATGAAAGTCACTTTGTGCTTTCAGATACGATTATAAAACCCTTACTTCACAATTTTTTTTTTTTTTTTTTTTACTGACCGGCAACGGGATCACAACCCTCGGTGTTGCGCCCGCACTGCACTCAGCC
>NW_007728178.1:328334-330506 GCF_000696425.1 Galeopterus variegatus | reverse complement strand
CCATCAGAATCAAGCAACATTTTCTTTAAATAAATCTCACCTTCGATTGTATAGCAATTTACAATTTACAAAGCTGATTACTCCCTTTGATCCTTTGCACAATATTCTTTGGTAGGAAAATTCACAATAAATAGGCCTCTTTTTAATGATAAGGAAACTGACTCAATCATCATAAATTAAATTATATATACTTATGTACAATTTATATAACCCTGAAATCCTGTGTGACAAATACAAAAAATAATACCATTTGTATTATTTAAAGTCTATCTTTAATTGGGAAACATGACAAAACATGTATAATGAATACACACTTTCTCTTACTTTTCAGAGTAATGAAATGATGAATTTCAAGCATCAAAGACAGGCTTGAAGGAAAGGCAATTTGAATGAGTTACTATACCTAGAATTCTTCAAATACATATTTTAGTGCCTTCTTTTATCCCCGTATTAGGACAGTGTGTGTGTTATAACAGAATCATCAGTGCATGTCTGTGTGAATGAGATCTTTCTATGAGGAAAGTCTGCCAAGCATCCTTTACATGGGTGGCCACAATGTCATTTCAGAAATGTCTTTTCATTGAGCTGAAATGGCTCTAGGATATAGATAAGATGGTACTGAATTTAGAAAGAAAGCTCCAGTCCCTAATACTGACTATATCAGCAACTTAATTTGTGCTTTAGGTAGCAAGCTCCAAGTCTGCAGCATTAAGCATTTGCCTCCAGGTTCTCACCTTTGTATCATGAAAACCTACTTAGAGTACTTTGTCCAGTTTAGTGAGGAGTGTGGGGAAATAGCCCAGAAAGACTGAAAGGCTTTAACCAGGAGCTCTGAAGGAAAAATTTCATAAGACAGGATAAAATAGCCAATAAGACTGGAGTAGCATGCAGACACCTGCAATTTTTGCAAATTATACATTTATCTATTTAGTTTTGCTACTATTTTAGGCAAGAATAGAATTTTCTTTGACCTATTTGAGAGTCAGACAATATGACTACAGTTCATTGCCTGATCTTCAATAATTCTGTGTGGTTGGGTATTTCAATTTACTAATCATCAACTCAAATTGTCAATCTGGAAAAAAGAATAATCATACTCAAAACCAAGAACCATTTCATATCTGCATCTGAAAGCTCTTAGAGTTATGCCTGTCACATTGAAAGTCCCCAGAAAATTTCTGTGTGAATAAATAAATGAGTCAATGTATGAATAATTTAATTAATTAATGGATAAAGAGACAAATATATGCATATTCCATCACTGCTATTTTTTCAGGGTTCTGAAGACTATACAAAACAGCATTTAGTAAAAGTGTACTCTAAATTGGAAAGTGTTAGATCCATACAAAACATTTTAAAACTTGAATGGTTCTAAATCCTCAAGGAGGATAAATGCTAACTCACTGTAGTACGGTAGGACTTAGCATTATGCCTGACACATGGGCTCAAGATCGCCTGTTTATCTTTCTAAATTACAGCCAATATTGGAGGTCTCCCAAATCATTCCAGTGCACCTGGCTCTATCTTTGAGCTCTTATTGTGCTATTGCTGGCTAATACCATGTAGTGCTGAATTGTTCTCTGTTTCATGACTGTGAGTTTCCTTGGGAAACTACATAAATGGATAATTCAAATAGCTTCTGAAAACAGCTCAATGTACACTTTTAGATGATTTGACTGATTATATTTGGGACATACATTATTATTCCTCTGCTGCCCTAATATGGGATAAAAAGGCTTAGAATAAAGACTTGGTGAGACACTCAAGGTGCAAGATATGTCTTAGAGTAAATGATTCCAAAGTTGAACCTTTGCTCAGCCACTTTCTACCCATGTGACCTTACACAAGGTACATCTTTCTCTTACTGCTTCCATTCCCTTTCTAAATAATCAGGGAGATCATATTTACTCATGGAGCTCTGAATGTTAACCAAAAATGTGTATGTCGCACTTAGTATACACCAGACAACTAAAATATGTTTTTTTTCCTTATCTATTTGTATGTGTACTTCTGTTTCAATAAAACTCATTTATTTGTCCATCATGCCAACATTTGTAAAGTACATAGTGAATAGTTGGCAGTGTTCTAGGTACTGTTTAAGATTCAGTGATGAACTAGAAGAATCTCTTGATGGACCTTAGAACTAAGAGGAAATTGATAAACAGGTAAATC
>NW_007728178.1:326161-327469 GCF_000696425.1 Galeopterus variegatus | reverse complement strand
TGAACTAGAAGAATCTCTTGATGGACCTTAGAACTAAGAGGAAATTGATAAACAGGTAAATCTCTTAGTATAATGTAAGCCATTAAAAAAAATGGTAAGCACAGGTAAAAAATCATTGCTATGCAGAGGTAGAAAAAAGAAGCCATCAATTCTGCCTATGGTAATAGGAAGTTTTAGTGGAAGAGGTCACATTTAAACCAGACCTTAGAGAGGATGAGTATTATTTTGATAGCATCAGTAGAAAAACATTTGAGACAGAAGAAATGTCAAGAAAAAACATGCAAATGTTGGAAGTATTTTCATAAAATGGTAGACAGTTTAGTGTGCCTGGGATATAGAGCACTATAAAAATACCATAAGAGGTGAGGACAATTTATAGTATGGGAAAAATATGGAAATATTGAAACATTTAAAATTTCTGATTGAATCCTTGATATTCTTTAATGGATTTTTAAAAAAATATTACATTATATTCAGACAATTAATTATTTGGGGATGAATAGATTTCTATCTTACAGCACAGGCCAAAATAATTCTATAAGTAAGCATACCAAGCATATACTAAAACAAAATATAGTTGAGAATGTATTGTGAAGGTCAAGAATGTTACAAACAAAACTGAAAGGCAAACAACAAATAAGTTCCACATAGATGGCAAAGTGTTTTAATCAGTAATATATAAAAAGATTTTATAAATAAATAAAGGCATTAATCCCCAAAGAAATATAGAAACAATAATAGTAAGTTGAACATTCAAGAAGTAGAGAGCAGAACTGTGATTACTAGAGACGGGATAGGGACGGGGGAGAGATAGTGAGAAGGTGGTTAAGGCACAAAACAGCTAGACAGGAAAAATCAGTTCTATGGGTATGCAGTTAAGCTAGGCATCTAAAAGGAACAATAATTTACTGCATGTTATCAAATGGCTAGAAGACAGGATATCGAATGTCCTCACCACAAAGAAATGATAAAGTTTTAGAGTGATGAATATGCTAATTACCCTGATTTGATCATCACATATTGTATACATGTATTGATATTCAACTCTGTATCCCCGAAATATGTATAATTAATATGTTTCAATAAAAATATAGGCAAGGGAACTGAAAAGGCATTAAAAGATAAGACATTAAAATGGATAATAAACATATGAAAATGTACATCACTGACGATCAAATGAATTTTAAGAAAAACTGTAAGATGGCAGCATTTCCTCATCAAATCAGAGATTATTTTTAAATGATGACGTCTAAAGTTGTTTATGATTTAGAGAACAGAAATATTCATCCATTACTAGAACTAGTATAA
>NW_007728178.1:323615-325179 GCF_000696425.1 Galeopterus variegatus | reverse complement strand
GGGTTATTTAAGGAATTATTTTCAGACAACTGGCTATTTCTGGTTGTATCTGGAACCCAGGACAGGCTCACACTCCAATACTCAATGTTTCTGGGTAGCATATGCCACTATTATGTTGCTTGTGGGCCATGGGAGCTTTGCTTTTGAGTCCCCTGCATGGGACAGAGTTATATAATCATATAAATTCTGAGTGTTTTTAAACGGTCATAGAGTCACACTCCCAAGCTGGATGAAATGATTAGGGGTTGGGACTAATTATTATGAAAATGATCCAGAAGGCTTTTCTCTTCTACCATAAAATAAGTACATTTACAATAATGTAGAAAGTAGGAAATAACTGCATACTATTAAAAGGTCAATGTCTTTGATCTGATATGGGCAATGGGAGTCCCTATTTATATAACTTTTGGTCAGATTATTATTCTGAGTGATAATATTATATAAAAAGTCTGGAAAGGTCACAAGCTTCCTTTTGTTAGTGGTCTATAATTTTAAAAATTTATTGTGTGGCTATAACTTCTCTCCTTGTGAATAGCCTTTGTCGGGTAAATATTTCCCACATGGACAATTTAAGTTTGCATCTACAAAGAACTCACATACTTGTCTGAATCCATTCAAAGGGGAGCCTGACATGCTAGGCATCTCCATGTACAGAATGACACTGACAGCCATGCAGACAACTCGAGGAAAGTTTATAGTTTTAAAGCATTTGAAGTAGAATTGAGGTTAGAAAATGAAAAGGATGCGCCTGGGCACAGTATAAGAGGAAGAAGATCAGAATAAGAATGACAGGGTCTGAAGGGTGAGACCATTGTCATATTTGCTTCATATGGGATGTATTTAACTTCAGCTAAGACATGGAGATAAACATGAAGGATACCAAGATATCCCAATCTTACAATATGTAACTGATGGGATACAGGGAAATCAACATTGGTTATAGGAAGAGATTCCATTTTAAATACTTCATTTAGGAAATATAAATATATAGGAAGTATAATATATATATATATATATATATTTATATATAGAGAGGACCTATTTATAAAGTATAAAATATATATATAGGACCTATTTATGCATATATACACTTATATAAACATATATATTTATAGGTCCTATAATGTATATAATTATATAATATATAGCATATAATATATATATATATATATAGTACCTATCTATGTATATTTATACTTACATAAATATATAAATATATATATATATATATATTGGACCTATTTATGTATCAGGCACTGAACTAGGGAATACCAGGGTAAAAGCTTCCAAATGATAATTTAGGATTTGCATCAACAAGGGGGTAGACAGGGAATTATGACACTTTGTCTGAAAACTTTCAAATATTTTTGAGCACCTACTTTTACCAGACAATCAGTCAGGCCTCTAGCAATCTGGCCAGTTACAGGAAATAGGTTCAAACATGAAAGAGCAAGATGGGAATGGGCAAGTAGGTGGAAAAGGCTGATTTTTACAGGGTATTATATAATAAGTATTTCCTGGATACTACACAGGCTGATGCATTAGGTCATGGAGCAGCACTGGG
>NW_007728178.1:310483-323583 GCF_000696425.1 Galeopterus variegatus | reverse complement strand
ATAATAAGTATTTCCTGGATACTACACAGGCTGATGCATTAGGTCATGGAGCAGCACTGGGTATCTTTGAATCATAATCAGTAACAGTGGCATGATGAAACAAAGCACAAGGATCCTAGTGATGGTATTTTGAGCGTGATAATAAATTTGAGAATGAGCCAATAGTACTTTCTAAAACAAAATCAAGAAGTGTTCTGTTGAACCGTACCAGCAATGCAGAGTCTAAGATCAGAACTCGCAGGTTGAAGAGACAAGCCCACATTTTGCCCTCCATCGTGTATAATGCAGACTAACATAATATGGTATGAATAGATTTATTAGTTAATAAAAAGTACCTATTATTTATTAAAACACTGTTTTCTGTGCTGGGAAGAAAGCAGTGTGACAAAAATTAAAAACAGAAAAAAATTCCTGCCATCATGTATTTAAAAAATTTTTAAAAGATGTTACTTAATGATATGTGCTAAAGAGAAATACAAAGCAGTCAAGGTACATAGGGTCAGTGAAGGAGAAGTTGGGTCCCTTGTCCACAGTAGTTTTGGATGAGATAGTTTTTGAAGTCATTTTACTTAATGATATGTGCTAAAGAGAAATACAAAGCAGTCAAGGTACATAGGGTCAGTGAAGAAGTTGGGTCCCTTGTCCACAGTAGTTTTGGATGAGATAGTTTTTGAAGTCATCCTGAAAATGTGGCATTTGAGTAAAGATCTGAAGGAGGTGAGGGAGCCACCCAGATATTTAGGGGAAAGCACAATTCAGTTAGAAGGAACATTAAGAGAACATTGTTCAAGCTGTAGTAGGCATGTTGTATTTGAGCAACACAAGGAAGAAAGGTCTGAGAGTTAGTACAGGGCAGACAGCAAAGTTTTGAGCTCATCGTGATTTGACAGACGAGCTCTGAGCAGATGGTCAGGGACAGGGACAAAGACAGAGGCAGGAGATCTGGTAAACAGCATTGCAACAATCCAAGTACAAGGATGGGTTGGAGGAGGATGGTGACAACAGAGGTGGGAAGAAGTGATCGGATTCATGACACTACATATGTTCCAGTAAGACCTGAGACGACGTACAGATTATTTGGCTGTGGAATACGAGGGTAATTCAAAAAGGTCATGAAAGGATTCATATTATTTTTTAATTCTGTTTTTCCATAAACTTTTTGAAATATCCATGTATAACAGAAATAAAGAAATTGAGGATGATTTCCTGATTTGGAGCCTGAATAACAGGAAAAGTAGAGTAGATCTTTGCTCAGATGGGAAATTGAGATGCAGGGGAAAATAGGAAGATGTGAAACAAGACTTTGTTTTAGGTATGTTAAATGTAAGATATCTATTAGGTATCTAAGAGTAGATATTGCTAGATAGTAGGCTATTATAAAATAGACTTACCAGAAAAACCTGTTCATCAAGGGAAACTGAGTTATTATATATCTACTACAGCAAAAAAGAATGCCATGTAGACAGGGTCTTAGTACTGTTTGTAAAAGGGGACTTTGGGAAGGATATTTTTAGGGTTTTTGAGTCTGGCCCTGAATTGTTTAAAATGACTCTTTTAAAAGGGCTATTGGTAGGAAGTGGGAAAAATTAATAAAATAATAATTAGAATTGACTGACACAGAGATGTGTACTTAATGGAGTTTTAAGGAATCCTAAGAATCTTTAGTTTGAGATTGCCAGTAAAAAATGTCTTTTGGTGACTGAAGGATGAATTATATTTATTTAATCAAGACACAGATCCTAGAATAAGTACACTGCAATTCCAACACTAATATGATAACAGGACCTGATAAGGTCCTTTCTGTTGAAGCTTCTGTATAATTATACTTTTATGAGATCTCTTCCAAAAGATGAAGTCTCTGGGTTTAAAATAGTGAAGGAATTTTGGGGAGAAGATGTTGAGGAAAAGCTGTTTGTACCAGTGAGTAATAAGACTGAGTGTATCACATGACTCCTTTGTAATACTTACTTATAACACCATGTAATAAGACAGTGTCTGCAAATGCTCAAAGTACATCCAAATAGCTTGGACTTTCAAAAGAGATGAGCTTTCAAAAGAGATGGCCTCATTGTCATCAAAGCCTAAGGCAATATTTTAGGCCAAGAAAGTTCAAGGGTTTTTAAAAATTTTGCTAATTTAAGTTGATAGATATATTTTTATTTGACTGTTTTTTGTTTGTTTTTTTTGGAGGTGGAATTCAAATAATGTAAAATTAACTACTTCAAAGTTTACAATCTAATGGCATTTAATACATTCATAATTTTGAGAAATGTTCACCTCTATCTAGTTCCAAAATATTTTATCACCTCCAAAAGAGAGCTTGCACTCCTAAAGCAGTCATTTCTCATTCCCTCCCTCCCTAGTCTCTGGGCAAATACTAATCTGCATTCTGTCCTTATGATTTTACCCATTCTTGATATTTCATATGAATGGAATCATCCAATATATAACCTTTCATGACTAGCTTCTTTCAGTTTTACATAATGACTTTGAGGTTCATCCATGTTGTATCAGGTGTCAGTACTTCATTTATTTTTAAAGCCAAATAATATTCCATTGTAAGGATATATCACATTTTACTTATCCAGTCATTCATTGATGGACATTTGGGTTGTTTCCACCTTTTTGCTGTAGGGAATAGTGCTGTTATGAACATTCATGTATGAGTATAAATATCTACTTTCAACTTTGGGTGAATACCAGCTAATTTAAGCTTAAAAATAATTTTGGGACCCTCTGCCTCTCTGCTCCCAATCAAGAGGCCCCACCGTGACAACCAACAACCACAACTGATAGCACCAGCATGACTTGATGCCTTGCCAGCACCTCTGATGAATGGCCCCACCCCATCTCCCAATGACCATGACTGAAGGCACCAGTGTGACCCACCACCCCAGTGTCAGCTGCACTCCCTACCCCTGCCACAGACACTAATGCTGAACAAGTGGTCTGTGACAGCCACTGCCACAGCAACTGCTGCCAAGGGGTGGCTTGCTGCAACACCACCAGCCATATCTGCCTCATAAGTGGCCTCCAAACCACTCATCAGGATAGACAGAAGGAGAGTCATCAGTGGTGCCCAGGGAAAGAGGTGAGTGAGCTCAGACCCACAACACAGTGGTCCAACCCACAGGAAGAATTATGCTACCTTATGCAGTAGAGCAATTGGGGATGGGAGGTAAGTACTCAGCCCATGTTACTGCCTTCTTCTGGGAAGAGGTTAATGTGGAACCCCACAAAAGTATAGAAACCCAGGACTCTCAAATAAAACAAGGAAGAAAATCCCCTATCACCACCAACCCATCCCCCAACCAGGGGAAGCAAGATCCCATGAAGAACCTCTGACTTTAGGAAAGGAGAAAGAAAATCCCTTCCCAGGATCAACCATTCAAATCTAGGAGCATCAGTATGCCCCAGTGCATCTATAAGGGTCAGGAGAGCTAGCCAGGCTGCCAACAGGCCTACCCAGGGTCACCCATCATAGCCAAAGAGTGACAGGGCTCCAAAGCACTTACCCAAGAATTTGAAAACTTGCCCACATCCTGGTAACCCAGCCTCAGAAAGAAATTACTAAATGCCCCAGGAACTAGGCCACAGAGGCACTCACACATAATTCAACACTGAATTTGGCCAATGTACCTACACAGGGACTACAGTATTGCATCCTTCTGGAACAAAACCTAAAACACCTCATTCAATGATTGTTATAAAACACATCTACAACAGATGATTAGACACCAATTTACAGAAACCAGAAATATGTAAAGAAATATATATGGCACTACCAAAAAAATATAATAATTCTCAAGTACCAGACCCTATACAGCAGGAAGTCCTTGATGTGACTGAAAAGGATTTCTAAGAAACAATCTTAAGTAAACTTAATAGGATACAAGAAGGCCCAATTAGAAAACACAATGAAATGAGAAAAAGATTACTGGATCTGAAAGAAAAGGGACAAAGACATTAATGCTGTGAAAATAATGTAACAGAGCTCATGCAGCTGAAGGATTCATTCAATGAAATTAAAAACACAGTTGAGTGCTTAAATAGCAGTCTAGAACAAGCAGAAGAAAGAAATACTGATCTCGAAGATGGTCTTTTGAAATAACCCAGGCAGACAAAAATAAAAGAAGAAGAAGAAGAAGAAGAAGAAGAAGAAGAAGAAGAAGAAGAAGAAGAAGAAGAAGAAGAAGAAGAAGAAGAAGAAGAAGAAGAAGAAGAAGAAGAAGAAGAAGAAGAAGAAGAAGAAGAAGAAGAAGAAGAAGAAGAAGAAGAAGAAGAAGAAGAAGAAGAAGAAGAAGAAGAAGAAGAAGAAGAAGAAGAAGAAGAAGAAGAAGAAGAAGAAGAAGAAGAAGAAGAAGAAGAAGAAGAAGAAGAAGAAGAAGAAGAAGAAGAAGAAGAAGAAGAAGAAGAAGAAGAAGAAGAAGAAGAAGAAGAAGAAGAAGAAGAAGAAGAAGAAGAAGAAGAAGAAGAAGAAGAAGAAGAAGAAGAAGAAGAAGAAGAAGAAGAAGAAGAAGAAGAAGAAGAAGAAGAAGAAGAAGAAGAAGAAGAAGAAGAAGAAGAAGAAGAAGAAGAAGAAGAAGAAGAAGAAGAAGAAGAAGAAGAAGAAGAAGAAGAAGAAGAAGAAGAAGAAGAAGAAGAAGAAGAAGAAGAAGAAGAAGAAAGAACTAAAAAGTGAAGAAACTCTAAGAAGGTAGCATACAACCTGAAACATGCAAGCATCCCAATCATGGTGTTCCAGAAGGGGAGGAAAAAGGAAAAAGTATTGAAAACATACTCAATGAAATAATAGAAGAAAACTTCCCAGGTATAGGGAGAGATATGGACCTTCAGATCCAGGAGCCTCAAAAATCCCCAAGCAGATGTAACCCAAAAAGATCCTCTTAAGACACATTACAGTCAAAATGTCATAGCTAAAAGATAAAGAGAGAGCTCTAAAAGCAGCAAAAGTGTCAAGTCACCTGCAAGTGAGCCCCATCAGACTGCTGAAACTCTACAGGCCAGAAGAAAATGGGATGATATATTCAAAATACTAATATAAATTAATTTCCAGCCAAGAATTCTATACCCAGCAAAGCTATCCTTCAGAAATAAGGAAGAAATAGTGTATTTCCCAGACAAACAAAATCTGTGGGAGTTCACTACCACAAGAGACAAGCCCTGCAAGATATTCTCAAGGGAGTCCTACATCTGGAATCTGAAAAATGATAATCACTATTACAAAACAAAAGAAAGAACAAAACACACGTATAAAACAAAAATGTAAATGAGAAAGAGAAAGAAACTAAAGCATACCACCTCAAAAAAACCAACAAACATTGAAGGCAAATAACAAAAGGGGAAGAAAGGAAGAAAAGGTATTTAAAACATCTAATCAAAAAGCAGTAAAATGTAAGGAGTAAAAACATACCTGTCAATAACATCCCTAAATATAAATGGATTAAACTCCCCATTCAAGACAAAAACTGACAGATAGGATTAAAAACCTAGATTCAACTATACGCTGTCTTCAAGAGACTCACCTCACATGTAAAGACACACACAGACTAAAAGTGAAAAGATGGAAAAAGGCATATGATGCAAATGGAAACCAAAAATGTGAAGAAGTAGCTATTCTTATATCGGGTAAAATAGACTTTAAACTAAAAGCCATAAAAAGAGACAAAGAAGGCCACTATATTATGATAAAGGGACCTATCTAGCAAGAAGATATAACAGCCATAAGTATGCATGGACCCAACAATGGAACATCTAGATATACAAAGCAAACACTACTAGACTAAAAGAAAGAGACAGATTCCAACATGATAACAGTGGGGCATGTGAATACCCCTCTCTCAGCACTGAACATATCACATATGCAACAAATTAATGGAGAAACACAGGATTTAAACTTATACCTTAGACCAATTGGACCTGGCAGATATCTATAGAACATTTCATCAAAATCTGTAGTTGTTCTCATCAGAACATGGAACTTTCTCCAGGATAGACAACATGTTAGGTTACAAATAAAATCTCAGAAAATTTAAAACAAACACAATCATTTCAAATACCTTTTCAGGCCACAACAGATTAAACCTATAAATCAATAACAAGTGAAACTCAGGAAACTATACAAATACATGGAAACTAAACAACAGGCTCCAGGATTACCTATGGGTCCATGAAGAAATTAAACAGGAAATCAGAAAATTCCTTGAAACTAATGAAAATAAAAACACATCATACAAAACTTGTGGGATACTACAAATGTAGTACTAAGAGAGAAGTTTTTCATAATAAATGCTTACTGCAGAAGAATAAAAAGACTCCAAATAAACAATATAATGCTACACTTCAAAGAACTAGAAAAACAAGAACAATCCAATCCTAAAAATAGTAGATGGAAAGAAATTCTTAAGAAAGAGCTGAACTACATGAAATAGAGACCCTAAAAACTATACAAAAGATCAATGAAACTAAAAGTTGTTTTTTTGAGAAGATAAATATAACAGACAAACCAGTACCTAGGCTAACAAAAAAAAAAAAGAGAGAGAGAGAGAGAGAGAAAAGATCCAAATAACAAAATCAGAAAAGAAAGAGGAGATATTACAACTGATACCACAGAAATACAAAGAATCATTAGAGACTGTTATAAGGAATTATAGGCCAACAAATATGAAAATCTGCAGGAAATGGATACATTTCTGGACCAATACAAACTTCCAAGATTGAACCAAGAAAAAATAGAAAACCTGAACAGACCAATAACAAGCAATGAGATTGAAGCAGTAATAAGCAATCTCCCAACAAAGAAAAGCCCAGGACTGGTTGGCTTTACTGCTAAATTCTACCAAACCCTTAGAGAGGAATTAATACCAATTATCTTCAAAGTATTCCAGAAATGTGAAACAGGGGCCACTCTCTCTAACTCATTCTTATGAGGCCTGTATCACCCCGATACCAAAACCAGACAAAGATACAAAAAACAAACAAATGAAACACAAGAACAACAACAAAACAACAACAAAAAACTACAGGACAATATCCTTAATGAACATAGATGCTAAAATCCTCAAATAAACATTTACAATCAGAACACAGCAACACATCAAAAAAATTATACACCATGATCAAGTGGGATTCATCCCAGGTATGCAAGGATGGTTTGACATATGCAAATCAATAAATGTGAGAAATCACATCAAAAATATCAAGTACAAAAACCATATATTTATCTCAATAGACATAGAAAAATCATTTGACAAAATTCAACGCAACTTCATGATAAAGACCCTCAGCAAATTAGGTACAAAAGGAACGTATCTCAACACAATAAAAGCCATATATGACAGAAACACTGCCAATCTCATCCTGAATATGAAAAAGCTAAATTTTTCTCTTAAGAACAGAAACAAGACAAGGATGCCCACTCTCACCATTCCTATTTAACACAGTACTGAAAGTAGTAGCCAGAGCAATCAGTCAAGGGAAAGAAATAAAGGTCATCCAGACTGGAAGAGACAAAGTCAAAATGTCCCTGTTTTTAGATGACATGATCCTATATATAGAAAAATCTAAAGACTCTACTTAAGAACACTTAGAGCTGATTAATGATTTCAGAAAAGTTGCAGAATACAAAATAAGCACCCCAATTTAGTAGCATTGTTATACTCCAATAATGAATTAGTAGCAAAAGAAATCAAGAAAAAGCCCATTTACAATATTAGACCAAGAAAAAATGAAATAACTACTAATCAAGTTAACTAAGGAGGTGAAAGATCTCCACAGTAAGAACTACAAAAACCTATTGAAGGAAATTAAACAGGAAACAAAAAGGTGGAAAGACGTTCCATGCTCTTGGATTGAAAGAATTAACATTGTGAAAATGTACATACTACTCTAAACAGTCTACAGATTCAACACAATCCCCATGAAATTACTAAGGATATTTTTCACAGAAATAGAAAAAAAAAAAACCCAACATTCATATGGAACAACAAAAGATCACAAATAGCCAATGCAGTCCTGGTATATATACATAATGGAATACTACTGAGTCATAAAAAAAATAAAATTCTGTCATTTGCAGAAAAATGGATGTGTATGAAGAAGACTATGTTAAGTGAAAGAAGCCAGACACAGAAAAAAAATACTGCATGTCTGCACTCATAAGCAGGTGCAAAAAAAGAAGGAAAGAAAGGAAGAAAGGGAGGGAGGGAGAGAGGAATGAAGGAAGGGAAGGAGGGAGGGATGAAGGGAGGGAGGGAGGGAGGAAGGAAGGAAGGACCACAGTAATATGTTGATCTTTTCAAAAGAAGAGAACAAATCTCTGGTCACTAGTGTTATGACAGGAGGAAGGAGAAGGGGTGAGGAGAGCTTGGGTAAGGGGCATAACGAATAATTACAAATTGTATTAATGAGCACAATAACAATATGGATTTGATCAAGACACATTTTATACATTGAAGTAGTCAATGTTGTACCTCCAAAATTTGTATAATTAATCATGCTTCAATAAAATAAATAAATAAATAATAATAATAATTTTGCTATTTTTTACCTTAACTGAATATTGACTGTGATATGGGCAATAGAGTTTTAAATAAGAGAATGTATCTTAACAGGTTTAGTAAAATGAGTGCTTCCATCATTAAAGAGATACTTTGAGTCCAGGTAGGAAAAAAAAAAAAAAAAAAGTCAGGCAATCCTTTTTCTGTTAATGTTTTAGCTTTCCAACAGGAAAGCTTTGTTCTAGATTGATGATAGACATACAATAGCCTACACAAATCCATAGCCTATTTCTAAGGAGATTGCATAAAATCCTTCTAGAGAAAATTGAAGAGATATGAAGATTTTGGCTCCAGTCCCTGTTTCATCTTTAAAGTTTTGCCAGTATTGTATTGCAGGTAAGTATAACATACACTAAACACCTTCTTGGCTACGTAAAGTTTCCCTACCAATTGTTTTAAGATCATGTCTAAGTAACAATGTGAAATGATGGATATGTTAGTTTGTTTCAATACAATAAATATTTTACTATATATGTATATCTTAAAACAGCATGTTGTATACCTTAAATAAACACGATAAAAATATATATAAAAAAATCACATCTAATTGATCTCTGCTATGGTGGTAAGACAAACAGCTCTGGCTCATCTACAGTGTTAACTGGCATTATCAGAATGGAAGAAAGTACTGTCCTCTCTTGTGGTTTAACATAGAATTAATTAATAAGGATGAAGTTAATGATTACTGGGAATAAAGCATAATACAAACAGTAATAACATTGCAAACTTCCACAGCCTTTTGATTTATACCATTAATTATAATACTCTGTCCTGATTGACAAGCATTGCACAACATAGAAAAAAGATCAATTTGGATACAATTCCTGTGCCACGTTTTATATTTGAACATGATTATGTTTCTTTTAATATAATATGTAAATAATTATTGAATCATATTGATACAAATGCATTATATATATAATTAACCTAGAAGATTAAATTCCTCTTTTGATTTGTTAGATATTTCTTTGTTCTAAACTGGTAAATAAAAAGAGCTCTTGCAATAGTTATTAGTTAATTAAAATTTTGAGAATGTCAAATAAACCTAATTATTCCTACTGTCATTTATTTTACAAGGTAAAAAATAAACGTTTGTGTTAGCCAAGTTTAGATTTAAAAGACAACTTAAATGTTTTATTATTCTGAATTTACAGTTTGAATCAGTAGTTTGTCAAAGGAGAAAGGTATAAACTTGTCATTAGTATCTAAATGCAAGATACAGTTATGGACAATAGTTTGAAAATATGCAACACTGAGGACTTTCAACTTTTCTCAGAAATATAGATTTTTGGTTTTTGTTAGAATGACTCAGGGGTCTAACTGGTTAGCTCAGCTGATTAGAGCATGGTGTTGTAATACCAAAGTCAATGCATCCCTGTACTGGCCAGCTGCCAAAAACAACAAAAAAAAAAAACTAAAGAATGATTCAGGATTACATCAAAAGTTAAGAACTGTAACAAACATAGTATTAAATAGTTTTATTAGAAAATCTAATTTTACTTCATTTTAATATTATTCATATAATTTATAACAAAACATTCATTAATACGTCTTTTTATGTTTATGTTCAGATTGCTATGCACTGAATTGTGCCCCACCCCCCAAATTCATACACTGAAATCCAAACCCCAATGTGCCTGCACTTGGAGTAAGGAAGTAATTAAGGGTAAATGAAGTCATAAGCGTGGGCCATAATCCAGTAGGATTTATGTCTTTAAAAGAGATAAATAAAAAAAAAAACACCAGAGAGGTCTAACTTGTGCTCACTCTCTCTCTCTGATTCTCCTATTTTCCTTTATCTCTAATACAAGAATTGCTATGGACTGAATTGTGTTTCCAAAAATTTGTGTTTAAATCCTAACTCACAAAATAATAATATTTGGAAATAGGGCCTTTAAGAGATAATTAGGTTTAGAGATGGTCATGAAGATGGGGCCCTCACAATGAGATTAGTGCCTTTTTTAAGAAGAAACACCAGAGAATGTGGTATTTCTTTCTCTCTCTCTGCCATGGGAGGATGTAAGGACACAGCCAGAAGGTGGCTGTCAACAGCCAGAAAGAGAGCTCTCACCAGAAACCAAACCATGCCAGAAACTTGATGTTAGATTTTCCAATTTCCAGAATTGTAAGAAAATAAATTTATGTTGCTTAGGACGCCTAATCTTTAGTATTTTGTTAGGGTGCTCTGAGCAGATTAATACATAATGATGGATGGATGGATGGGTGGATAGATAAAGATAGAGACAGATATGCGAAAGCACATACACATGCATACATACATATAAATACACATACATACAGATAGATGACATATTTAAAACTTTTAACTTTAGAATTAGAACATTATTAACTCCATTAGCATAACAGATAAAATAATACATATGTTACATTGAATTTATCATTTTAATCAACCATAACAAGTCCCTTGGTAAACAAATGGACATGTCATATTCATAGTCTTGTATTTATGGTAACTATTCTATAGAGTTTTGGTTTAACTATTTATACCAGTTACTGCCTTTAAATCAGAAATATTAAACTCAAGTTGCATACTAACTAAAGTAGTATGCTAATCAATTATTGTGTTTGTTTCTACACTAAATTAAATTATTCCAATTGGTTCACAAATAATCATCAGAAAATTAACATGAGCTATTTTAAATATAAATTATAAATTTTGGTATTCATAAACCAAATTTTAAAACATTCTGGAATTAATATCCAAAATTCCAAGTGTCTAGCCTTTCTTCTTATCTAGTTCCTAGGAACAAAGGTCATTACTCAAACTCATAGATAAACATTTTCTACTGAGTTACCATGTATTGGTAGAAAACTATCACTCTAACTGGTTAATTATTTTATTTCCTCAGGAAAAGGTGAAAACTCAAATGTTGTAATAAATGTAAGAAAACACATCTTATCCCCAAGAGAGAAAGAGAGTTTCTAGTGCTGCTTTAAATAATAACTCAGGCTTTTGACTATTCCATCAAATCACACAATAATAAAGGTGGTACTTGTATGAAAATGAAAGAGGGTGGTCTCAAAAATTAAACAAAATGATTTTTCTTCTTGGCAAACAGAACAGTGTATCTTCTACCAGATTGTTTTCTTTTAAATTTTCTCTTTTTGTGCTACTGTGTTTCTCAAATGAATAGTTTTCCCAGAGTGTGGAATGCAATTCTAAATTGTCCTTGGCTACATTATGCCAGTAGGAAAAATGGGCACAGATTAAAATTTGGAATAAGCAGGATTAAACAGAATGCGTATGATAGAGCCTGTATGTCCAGAGCCAGACCACTGTCACCTAACCGCTGGGCAGATGAACTATGAACCACAGCTTTAGGCACATAAGAGTACAAAAAGAAGTTTTCAGAGACCCCAAAACTGAGCAGAGTCTTTGTATCATTTTGAAAGGATAACCCAAGACAGTTTGTTCAGTGAGGACAGAAGCCTGAAAACGCTTTCTGAAACCACTGGCTCTCAATGCCAGCTTTTGAGATGGATTTACTGGACCATCCTCTGTCTGTGACCGTCCTCTGTCTGCCTTATAGTATCCAGTGGGAAAGAAAGAAGAGAGACAGAGGAAAACAGGTTGTTAGTAAGAAGCAGGTTTCCACCAAGAACAGAAATTTTCAAGTTTAGTAAAATAATTAAAATATGCTTAAAGATGTTTCCTCATTCCTAGGGGACAAAATAAGCAAATATCTTGATTTCAAATTTCTTTTCTTAATTCTCTTTTCTGTAAAGTGATGTACAGTTTATATCTATCAATAGTCCATGAAAGCAGGGTAATGGAATGGCAAACCAACCAACAAACAAAGAAACAAAAATCAAATTTTAGGGGCAGGTTGGAGATTCATGGACTAACTCTTAAATTTTGTATCTGTTTTTCTAGTCCTCTCGTAAAATATACTAGGATTGCATTTTAAGGAAAGTAGCAATTTTATGGCAGAGTACCCTCTCCCAAGGAAAATTGTGGGTCTTTAGTATTAAAGATCTGCCTCCAAAATATCTGTTAAAGCACATCTGCCAAATTGTTGTTACATTAACGATAAAGTCGGAGGCATTTATTTACTAGATATGTAGTCGTTAGATTTATATATAAAATATCTAAAAACCGTTGAAAAAAACTAGAAAATGTTTCACTTGAATAAGCTTTAGGAATAAATAAAAATGTGTGATTAGGTTGTCCTATGTTGTGTTTCATAAATAACTTAAATGATCCTAATGTTCCTGAACAAGGAACTATTTGTGTATCAATGTATTATAGCTACCTTTTATTGACTACATACTATGTGCTTGGCACCAAGACCTTTACAAACATGAGCCTTTTCATTGCCACTGTGACATAGATATTAATGTCATCATTTTATACCCCCCAAAAATAGAGACAGAAAAATAAAGTTACTTTGCAAGGGCCATAAAACTGTAAGTGACAGATTGTAGACTCAAACCAAGGTCTGTTTGGTTCCAAACCCTGTACTCTGTTTTACTCTAAAACTCTACTAGATTGAAGATGATTTGTGTTGTTTTTTTTTTTTT
>NW_007728178.1:307726-309492 GCF_000696425.1 Galeopterus variegatus | reverse complement strand
ACATCCAAGATGTACAGTTCCAAGTACATCTGCTGGAGTTTACTCTCGTTTGTTGATATCATAGGATCTTGTACAAATTTCTGTCATATACATACTATTGTGACTTTTGTTCTACTGTTCTCCCTCCTCTTCTAGACTATGGGATTTGAGAATTAGGTCTTACTCGGAATAACTCCATATCTTCAACATCTGCCCTCTTTACCATGTAACTTTCAATTTATAAAAAGGAGATAAATAAAAGGCGTGCACACATACACATATTCCTTAATTACCTTGGACCAGAATTGGCACACAACACTTCTGCTTCTAGTCCATTACTGAGGAGTAGCTCATGTCCCTGCCTTGATGCAAAAAAAAATCTCAAATGCCCTCCAGCTCTTCTCCTTATCTCAAAGACTAAACTTCTAGGTGATCACAGTCTTCTCCATCAGAAACATAACTCTTTATCATTTGCCAAACTATGAATTTAAATACAAGTTGCCTGTTCATTTATTACCCAATGTACAATATAGAAAAGAGGAACAGAATAATTAATTGAAAACTCCCATTTGGAAAACAAAAGAAAAAGAGACACAACAGTCACTAATCTAAACAAATAATAAGATTCTCCACAACTGGCATCATAAGGAATCCCTATCGTGTCCTGGGAAATTTTTCTTAATTAGATAGTAATTAATATTGCTCCCTGGGAGGGATTCCTTCACCCACTGTCCTTAATTGTTCCTGGATTCATTGTCTCAAAATTTCTTTTTCTTCAATTATCTTATAACATATCTGAAATTTTCCCAGACTATTCTATGCCCATGTAAATTTAGTGGTGCAGGAGTTATTCTGAGAATTGAATGTCAGTCACAATTTAAATCTGGGCTATAATTTCTTTAGCAATACAATTTCCTTAGAAATTTAACACATTTAACTATGTGCTTGTAGTCAACTCCATGGACCAGTTGCCACATCAAAAATAGTTTCCTAGACAGAATTCTCAAATCTGCTTTATTTCTTGACTTTCTCATCCATATGTCTCTTTCTTTAAACTTAATAGTGCCTATCTTGAAACAATGGACTTAAATGAAATGTTCCATTCAGTATAGTTTTTGCAACCAATATAATGGACTTTGAGGAGACTTAGTGGGTCTTTTCTGGTCAGTCTTTACAACATTATATCTTGCTATTTGAGGGCCCATGCCTGGCTATGACAAGGGCTACTGTAAGGCTAATGTCAGGAATCATACTCACAGCACCAATTGTGGAGCCAATAATCCTGTTTGTGATGCCAATTGTAAAGCTAGATGACCATGGTTGTTGTCGTGGCTCTTTTACCTGCTGGTAATATACTCACAGCACCAATTGTGGAGCCAATAATCCTGTTTGTGATGCCAATTGTAAAGCTAGACGACCATGGTTGTCGTCGTGCTCTTTTACCTGCTGGTAATCCTGCACCAACTTGGCTGATGGTTGAGGTAGGGCTGGGTCTGGAGCTCCCAGACCCCTCAAGCCCATTCATAGACTGGGTCACAAGCCCTCCACATGCCAGGCTGAGTCACCAGACTCCTCCATGCCAGGCTGGGTCACCAGACCCCTTCATGCAGGTCTATGAGCTAGGCAACTGGCCACATAGGTCCTTGGAAGCTACAGGTCTGGAAAAACATGACCATGCAGTGTGGATACCTGAGTCAGTAAAACACCAGCCAAAGAGGTGCTGCCATGCAGGTGCACTTACTCCACCCCCCACCCCACAGACAATGTTTATGGAACCACACCTATCC
>NW_007728178.1:289440-306582 GCF_000696425.1 Galeopterus variegatus | reverse complement strand
TTTTTCGTGGGTTTTTTTTTTTTTTTTTTTTTTGGCTTATCACGTTGAGTTCTTCTGCGAAGTTATAGGGCTTTGTTCCACATAATCATTCAGTGATCCATAATGATAACAGCTGTACTGTCTTCCTTTGTAGATAGTAACTATGAAGGTTGACAATGGCAATGAAATTAGGCTAACATGGATAGAGCTATGAGATGCAGAGAAAATCACATCTGCTTCTTACACACCTAAGCCCAAAAGTAACACACATCAATTCCACTCATATCCTGCTGGCAAGAAATTGTAATGCTCATTTGATCCCACCTTCATGTAAGAGGACTCAGGCCTGCCGATCTTGTTTAAGTAGTTAAATCCCAGAACATATCTACACTACAAAAAAAGGAGGATGAATCTTTGGGGTCTATTAGCTTTCTCTGCTCCAAATGTTATTTTAACAATTAGGTTTATCATTAGCTTAAGTTGTTAATTTAGATCACTTAATTCTTATAATAAAGTTTCATATAGAAATGATAAATTTACTTTCCCTGTTTAATCAAATGGAGGCTAAAAACTTTTAAGTTATTAGGTATAGTAACATGGAAAATACTGGGATCAGAACTCTTTAACAATGGTTTTCTAATTTGTATTTTTTTTCCTTTTGTCTTTGACATTCTATAGAGAATGACAGTTTCAATTATTTAAAATGGTGGTTTTTAGTCATTTTTATTAGTTTCTGAATGATGAAAAAAATTCTTCAGAATTTCATAACTACAGATATCACCCACATATATTTATGAGTGCCTAAATTGTGCTAGGTATTCTGTCAGTGAAGAGCCTGAATGCATTTATTAGTAGATGCAACTTCTCTTAAGATATAAACCCTAAACATGTGGCTCTGAAATGAAATGCCCCCATTAAAGTCAACTAGACCAAGAATGTCTAATTTTCCTTTCATGAAGTTGATCCATCTGTTGGGATCCTCTCATGTATCACAGGAGCTAAGCCTTTCCAATTTGGAGGTGTATAGGTTGGAGTTCCATTTTAGATCCCCTTGTACAGCTAACATAGTCTGTTCTTTTCAAAAAGTCATTGCTAAAAACTTAGGAATACAAATAGGAACATGAAAACAGACATGTGGACCAATGGAATAGAATAGAGAACCCAGAAATTAACCCACGTATTTACAGCCAACTGATCTTTGACAAGTGCACCAAGAACATACATTGGGGAAAAGACTGCCTCTTCAATAAACAGTGCAGGGAAGACTGGATATCCATATGTAGTGTGAAACTTGACCTGTACCCCTCACCATATACCAAAATGAACTCAAAGTGGATTAAAGACTTAAATATAAGACCTGAAACTTTAAAACTCCTAGAAGAAAACATGGAGAAACACTCCAGGATTTAGGACTGGATAAAGACTTTATGAACAATACCTCAAAAACACATGCAACCAAAGAAAAAATAAATAAATGGGATTATATCAAACTAAAAAACTTTTGCATAGCAAAGGAAACAATCAACAGCATGAAAGGACAACCAACAGTACACGAGAAAATATTTGCAAGCTATGCATCCGACAGGGGATTAATATCCAGAATATACAAAGAACTCAAACAACTTAGAGCAAGAAAAACAAATAATCCAATCTAAAGATGGGCAAAGGAACTGAACAGACATTTCTCAAAAGAAGACAGACAAAGGGCCAACAGGTACATGAAAAAATGCTCAACATCACTAATCATCAGGGAAATGCAAATCAAAACCACTTTGAGATATAACGTCACCCAAGTCAGACCGGTTACTATAAAAAGACAGAGAATAAGAAATGTTGGCAAGGATGTGGAGAAAGAGGAACCCTCCTGCACTGTTGGTGGGACTGTAAATTAGTACAACTATTAGGGAGAACATTATGGAGGATCCCTAAACAACTACAGAGAGAACCATATGATCCAGAAATCCCACTACTAGGGATATATCCAGAGGGTTGGAATTCACCAGGTCGGAGGGATCTCTGCACTCCCATGTTTATTGCAGCTCTGTTTACAATAGTCAGGTGATGGAGCCAACCTAAATGTCCATCAATGGATGACTGGATAAGGAAATTGTGCTATATATGCACAACAGAATACTACTCAGCCATAAAAAAAAAATGAAATTCTACCATTTGCAGCAACGTGGGTGAGTCTGGAGAAAATTATCCTAAGTGAAACAACCCAGGTACAGAAAGAGAAATTCTGCATGTCCTCACTCATAACCAGGAGCTGAATCCATAAACAAACAAATAAACAATAAAGAGAGACAGAGAGAGAGAGAAAGAAACAACAATCACAGTAATATGCTGAACTTTTAGAAAGAGAGAAAACAACCATGGTTACTAGAGGTGGAAAAGGGGAAGGGAGGAGTAGAGGAAGGAGAGCTAATGAGGAATTGGTTAATGGACACAAAGAAGGGTTTTGTATTGTAACAATGAATATGCTAACTATCCTGATCTAGCCATCATACAGTGTACACAATTATTGAATTCAACATTGTACCCTACATGTGTGTATAACAAATTATCTTAAAATAAATAAATGAATAAATAAATAACATATAAAAATACAAAAAAAAATAGGAACATAAGCAAAATATATACAATAATAGTCGATGATACAAGTATATATTCGCATTTTCTCAGATTGCTTCCAATGCCCATGAGATCATCACATGCTCTATGAACTCCACAGAAAGGAGACAGAGTCTATTTCCAGGTACTTCACTTCCTATCATGAGATTGTTTCCCAAGACTAGTGATGTGCTGACACTAACCAGCACAGACCAAAACAGCACAGATCAAGATTTCTGATATTCAATTTGGCTCTTTCATAGTCCTGAATACCAAATAGGAACATAAGCAAAATATATACAACAATAGTCTATGATACAAGTATATATTTGCATTTTCTCAGATTGCTTCCAATGCCCATGAGATCGTCACATGCTCTATGAACTCCACAGAAAGGAGACAGAGTCTATTTCCAGGTACTTCACTTCCTATCATGAGATTGTTTCCCAAGACTAGTGATGTGCTGACACTAACCAGCACAGACCAAAACAGCACAGATCAAGATTTCTGATATTCAATTTGGCTCTTTCATAGTCCTGAATAGAAGAAAGAGAGAGAGAAAGACATACTCAAGTTTTATTCTATTTGAACCCTTGCCACAGTTCTTTCTAGTTAGAAGGATTACACCTTGCTCAAAGAATTGGTCTATATACAACCTAGCCCTACAGTTTAGACAAACCTAAGAGAGAGAGAAAGACATACTCAAGTTTTATTCTACTTGAACCCTTGCCACAGTTCTTTCTAGTTAAAAAGATTACACCTTGCTCAAAGAATTGGTCTATATACAACCTAGCCCTACAGTTTAGACAAACCTTTCTGTACATGTAGTATTGGCTATATTCTGACAATCCATCAATACAAACAGTTTAATTCAAGAAAGAAAACCACAGATATTTATTTTAGGGAAATTGTCCATTTACAATTTATCCATTCTTCTTCCAAGTATTACTCTTCCATTCACTAATTAACTAACTTATTCACTCACTTACCCATATAGTGAAAAGTCACCCTGTGTAAGTTATTATGTGGGCTAGCTAGCATACAGATATGTTCAAAACAAAGTCCTTGTCCATGAGAAGCTTGCAGTTTACTGGAGAAATAGACTTATAAAAAGTAATTATAATACTAGAATAGAAATGTACAGAATATGAACAGAGTGAACGAACATATCAACTAACAGCATAATTAGCACAGGTTTTCTAGAACAGATCGCTTGTGAACTGAGGAGCTCTAGCACACATGAAGAGGGAGGATATTCCAGGGAAGTAAAGCAGCAACTATGAAGGGACAGGAATGTGAAACAGAATGTCATATTCACTAAACTGAACAAGTTTTCAATATCTAGAGTATTACCTAGTGCACAGGCCAGAAGACATGGGATTGGTGGACTAGGTAAATGGTAGGCATCAGGCCACTTTAAGAAATTTTTTCTTTATCTGGAAGTCAATTGGGAGCATGAAAAAAAGTTGTCAGTCTTTCCTGCCTGTTATCTGTTAAAGCATCGTGGGGACATTTAGAAGGTTTTCCTGCATTCAGGTTCAATTCATGTCTTAAAAATACCCGTACTTGTGTATAAAACACCAGTCTATTAGGGGTAAATGGTTTAATGAAATCTCTCATACATTCATGACCAAGACTCATGACTGTAGCATTTTCTAATAGAAAATCATTAATTCCACTGGCACCAGACCATTAATCATAATACATTCTTTTGTTAAATTCTGGTATTCTTGAACGTGTAATTTATCGGTCAAGTTTCACAAATGCTTGATTCAGAATAGCTGAGGCATTGCTAAAAGATGTATTGCTCATATGTGTAGTTCACTAATAAGCTTAAATATGATGACTAGACATGTGTCATAATTCAAATGGATTACAACCCTGGCCGACTTTCACATGAATGAATAACCACACAGTGGCAGGCTCGGCTTTTCTTTTTATGTAAAGAAAAGTATCTGGCCTTGGCAATGTATAAATGGCCAAATCTTGTATAGCATGAAATAGTGTAGGATCAAGGTAAAATAAAGCAGAGAGAGAAATAAATTCGTTGTATAAATACCAAGGTCCCCAAGTACCTAGGGCTTTAAAATAGGCCAATGCTCTCAAATAATATGCATTAATATTTTATAAGAGGAAGAGCTGGATACTAGCAATATTTTCTAAGTTTCCTAGATCTTCTCACCTCAGTCTTGACTTTGAAATATGGTATATAAAAATTAGTAGTCTAAACAGTCTTACCTGAGATATATTTGGAAGAAAAAATACATATATTTTTCTGCAGATAGAAAAAGAGAATAGTACTTGAGAAAGAGGTAAAAATAGGTAGAAAGAAAATAATGCAATATTGTATTAGTTCACTAGGGCTGCCATAGCAAAATACAACAAACTAAGTGACTTAAAACAACAGTGATTTATTGTCTCACAGTTCTGAAGGCTGATAGGCTGAGATCAAGTTGTCAGCAGGGTTGGTTCCTTTGGAGGGCTGTGGGGAAGAATCTGTTCTATGTTTCTCCCATAGCTTCTGATGGTTTGCTGGCAATCTTTGACATTCCTTAGCTTGTAAAAGCATCACCTCCATCTTTGCTCTTATCCTCACATGACATTCTCCCTATAAGCATGTCTGTATCCAAACATATACCAGTCATATGGGATTAGGGGATCACCCTAATGATCTCATATTAACTTAATCAACTCTGTAAAGATGCTATGCACAGATAAAGTCACTTTCTGAAATACTGGGCATTAGAACTTCAACATGTAAATATTGGGAGACACAATTCAACATATAACAAATATGTTTAGAGAATGCCATATAATACCTCAATAAGACTAGAGTATTGAATGGTTTGGGAGCTGGAGCCAAATGATGGAGAACCTTCATATACAATGCAAAGAGTAAATGTTAGTGACTGGTGTCAAACCAGAGTATGGTTTCTAGTGATGTGTGATGCTAGAAATTCTTAAACTAATTTTGATTCCAACATTTAATTAGTGAAGGGCCATAAAAAATGATTACATTGTATAAAGATAAATACAGTAATTATCCTGATTTGAAGATCAACTACTGTACAAAGATATTGATATTCAATGCTGTACCCCACAGATATGTACAATCAATTGTTTCAATTAAAAATAATTAATTTAAAAAGTAACAAAAAAGTGCTTGTTATGGCTCAGTAACAGTGTTAAATCTTTTATAAGCTAAATACCCATGATAGTTCTATGAAGTAGACAATTTATCCCCAGCTTACAGATGAAGTAGTAGAGACAACTGGAGGTTTAGCAACTACCAAGGCAATTAAATTAGTAAGAGATAGAGTCAGGATTTAAACTTAGCTTTATTCCAAGAATGCATGCCCTCACCCTCTATTTTACATTGTCCTAAATATGCTCTATGACCTCCACCTTCTTCCCGTCCATTTGTTTTAATGTCCTGCTCCAAAACTTAGAGCTTTAAATTTAAGATGAGTTTAAAGGAGACTAAGTTGTTAGTCTCGTCTTAATACATTGTTTATACTATTGTTACAATAAAGACAAGAAAGGAAGAGAAGAAGAAAATAAGAGGCCAGTATATTTGAGACCCAGAGGGACAGACCTTGGTAAAATGGGCAGGTGTTTCATGGAAAGAGAGCTGGATAGAAGGAACACACAGAGGACATAGGCGATGCAAGATGACTCTTCACAGATGAGTGTAACCTGGAAAACCAGTCAGTGCAGAGGATATGCAGGAGACTCTCACCTAATTAGAATAAATAACAAAAAGAAATCCTTTCAAGTTTCTTATTTTACCTTGTAAAAGTGTATTCCAAGAGCAGATAGCATAATCATAGGCTTAAACGATTGCTAAATGAATTATAAGGAATACTTTTGCACTAAAATATTGTGTGAGAAACAGTGGCCAAGATGATATAATTTTCATTTTACCACCAGCCTGTCTTAATAATGGGTGTTATAAGTACTAACAATAACGGAAGTATTAACAAAATCAATAATATTAATTATACCCACAGTAGTTCATGATTCTAGAGGTCCCCCAAGTATTCCCTTCCTAATGTTCTCCTCTCAGCTCCTCTAACACTATTTGGAATAGAAAACAGGCTTATATATGCCAAAAGATAACCCAATAATATAAATCTAATTGCAAACATTCAATGATTGGCACATGAAGAGCTGAAAAATCCCCACACACCCATTATCCCTATATCCTAATTAAGAAAAAAAAATCCTTCTTCTTCTCTACCATGCAAAGGAAAGAGTTGGTCTCTCCTCCTCAGATTCTGCATCTAAGCCGATGTGTGTAGTATGTATTCCTGAACAGCACTCCCAATTTCCTTCACCTGCTCCACACATCAGGGGTGAGCAGCAAGAAGCTTCAGTCTCTTTGGGACCCAGAAGCACATCTCATTTGTTTGTTGAGCAGCCTGACTGATAGTTACTCAACCTACTCCAGCCTTACTGAAGGGCAGAACACAGCTTCAGTCTCTTTGGGACCGAGAAGCACATCTCATTTCTTTGTTGAGCAGCCTGACTGATAGTTACTCAACCTACTCCAGCCTTACTGAAGGGCAGAACAAAAGAGAAACAAAACAACAACAACAACAACAACAACAACTGTGGTAAAAATGCATCCTCTCATTTTACATTTCCCTTTTCTATTGCTTTTGTGTGGGGAGAAATGCAGGATATTTTTGTTTTTTTCTACATAGTCTCCATGCATTAAATGAAGCTCCTTCCTTTGATACTTCCTGTATCCTATGGGCTGTCTTCCTTTCCAGGTACAAGCCTTGACCCATATATCTCAGATTAACACCATCTCTTATTTACATGGTGCTAATTATAATACTATTCCAAGAGACATAGTATAGTAATTAAGCAATAAGCAGAAAATTACCTCCAATCTCTCAATCTTCCATATGTCCAAAAAACCTTAAGAGACACTTCTCCAAACACAGCACAATCTGACTTTCAGAAACAGCATCTTAGCAAAAGCTTAGCTCTAATTTCATGGTGAAAACTCTCCTCTCTTTCCTAACCCTGTCAACCTTCACTCTGACTAGCATCCAGATTAATAGTTATTTAACTGCTGAACAATTATGACAGGTGATTAATTAATCTCAAGGAGCAGCCACTTGCACTGCTATTAATCAGCACATCACCAGATGAAGGAAAAGGAAAGCAATCTGTATTTGTTACAAAATGGACTAGGCAGGCATTACTCAGGCAATAAGAAAAGGTCATTGTAGAGTGGAAAGCACAATGAGCAGGTTGTGTGAGATTGATGAGAGAGAATTATTTTCTGTATATATTATGAGAAAAAAAAGTCTGTTCAACACAGCATGTTGAAAGAAACTTAATTCGTAGAGAATGGATCCTTCCAGATAGACAAAGTACTTAAATCTCATACCACGGGTAGAAACCTATTTTTTCTGAGGTGCAGTGGAAGGTGAGGTGTTAACTGTTGCCTGGTCAATTTTTGGAATTGTCCAAAAATATAATGACTGCAATCATAGCATTTGGTAATTAAACAAAGAATACATTTATGCTTAGTGGTCTATGGCAGATATTCACAAGCCACCTTCCATTTTTCTTTTACCCTCCTTCTTTATCACTTACCCTCAACTAACCCCTTCAACAACACTCAGACATGTCCTGTTCCCTTGTTACTACGGCTACTATAATTATAGATTATATCAGCTCTCATTCGGACTATTAAAATAACCTCTTCTTGACTGGTTTTTCATGTGCTATACTTCGGTCTTGGTATTTTATGTTTTCTCTTAAAATTAAAATTAAATAGTGGCATCTTTCTGATTAAATCTATAAATGAGACCTTGTCAATATCTCCTTGGCATGGCTTTCATGCCTCTTTCTCAACACATGGCCTCCTGATTAAGAAAATGACTCTGAAATCAAACTACTTGCCTTGAATCTTAGTTATTCTATTTCTTTCCAGTTGAATGACCTTGGACAAGTCCCAACCTTCAGCTTACTCATCTGTAAAAATGGGGATAATATGAGGTGGTATCTACCTCATAAGGATCATGTGAATTTTAAATGGATTCACACATATAAAGTGCTTAGAACACTGTCTGGAATACAGTATATTTTTGGTAAATGTTAGCTATTATTGTTTCGAGCCATATACCTAAGCCAATTTTTTCTAACATACCAGGTCAGTTCTCACCACACCTCTGATCCCAGGATAGAACTCTCATATGCACTTGCACTGCTCTCACTTATTGTGCCATGAGCAGACTATCATCTTCAGTGTTCAGCTTACAAATTTGGTCACCTTCTCTAACACGCCTTTCTTGACTCTCTTATTGCCCCTCTGCAAAAGAACCAACCCAACACTGTGTTCTTCTTGTGTCCTACTCTTAAGTTTCCCTCAATCAACTGCAATGCATGATTACATTTAACAACTCTGCTACTAGTGATTAAATATCTAGTGAGGAGCAATTTTTTGTTGTTTTTATTTTTTAATCTATATTTCCCAGTGCAGCAGAAATTTAATCAATATTTAAAATGAATGAATGAATGATTATTTCAGAAAAAAAATGGCCTGGCAAGTGGAGATAATGGACTCATCAGGTAAAATAATCCAGTGAAATAATCATACCTCCACAAATTGAAGATAAAGCAAGCAGTTGATACACTGACTGCTCTACAAGCTTAAATGGATACTAACTCTCTGGGGTATTGCTGTAATTGGACCTTGGAGAGAGTAGTCTGGATTGGAATAATTAGCGACGCGAGGCAAACCATTTGAATCACACTGTCTATTAAAATTACCATCATGTGGGAAAAGTGATAAAAAAAAAAAAAACCTAAATAGATGAGGTTTCCTCCTGGCAAATTGTTAGAAGATGTTGCTGATTGCCAGACTGACTTTTTCTGAGGCTCTTCTGGGGCACCAGTGAATTACCAATGATCTACAACAGGACTGTCTTAAGGTTTCCATTTTACCTAAGTACAGAGCCTGCTCTGTGGAAATATGCTATTAAAAAAGTCTGAGTCCCCTCCTTACATCTTCTCCTTTTTAGAAGTCCCTTTCCAATTGATAGCAGCACCTGTGTGGGGAAAAAAAGGTGCTCGCACTATTTTCCATATTAATCATAATTTACCCAGCAAGCACTTGGGGTGTCGCAAGCATAATCTTATGGCTTCAGGTGGGTAATAAACAGCAGGAGCAGATGAACTTTATATAAAAAAAAAGGATGCTATTTTCACATGGTTTAATTTACCCCTCCCTGGGTGGATGGGTTTAACTACACCAGAGCAGGCTTTTGCAAAGCACCTGAGGAGGTACTTAAACTTAATTGTGCTCTGTGCGCATTACTGGAGTAGTCAATCAGGTGCAAACTAGGGCAAAGGCTTTTGGGTTTGTTCCCACTGGGAACACTCTGTCCTAGGGTTTCATAACCAAGTTGAACCCTATTTTTGACTATACAAAACATTAGAAATTAATGTTGAAAATATGTCTTTCTTTCTAATAGTAATAGTCCCACAGAAATAGCCAAAACATTATATAAACTATTTCCCTTATGTACAGAGGACATCATGTGAGCCACTGAACCAAATGTAAGAAAAAGAAGAGAGAATGAAAAGGAAGAAATTGAGACAGAAATATGTGAAATAAATGTAAGAAATTGCTTAATAGCATACTAGGAAGTCACAACATATCCTTTCTGACCAGGTGCTGCTGCAAATAAGATGAGTTTTGGTATTTGCAGATACTATTTGAATTTAGTCTTACTAGTACTGTAACCTTGGGTTAATAACTTAGTCTATCTGAGCCTCAGTTATCCTTTTGTAAATGAGGATAATAAAGCTCACCCCTCATGCATTGTCACAAGCCCCAAATGAGATCTTGTGAAACTCGTACTGTAAACCTCCCAAGTAGTAGTCTCATCTCCTGTTAAGATTTGGCACAGCTGCTTTGGACATGGTTGCATTAGTCTAAGAATGGGATCCAGCTTTATCATGGTTTGATAGGAACACAGAATTTAGGTGAATAATTGCCATTGTTACACTTCAAACACACTTAAACCCCATGGTTTGGGGGAATTTTTCTTCTTTCCTAGTTTCATATCATGAGAAAATAGCAAATACTCCCCTTGACTCCAATCGACAGTAATAATGGGACCACCTGTGATTACCTGACATTCTCTGACCCCCACCTCCTCCCACAACACAATGGGCCCCTGATGAATGTTGCTCTAAATCAGAAAAATTAGCTTTTAAAAATCACTGTGTGTCAGGACCTTCACGTATGCAAACATGTGGGACCCCCACCTCCTCCCACAACACAATGGGCCCCTGATGAATGTTGCTCTAAACCAGAAAAATTAGCTTTTAAAAATCACTGTGTGTCAGGACCTTCACGTATGCAAACATGTGGGTTAGGCATTATTAAAACTATTTTACTTTTAAGGAAACAGATTCAAAGATGGTAAATGAGTGTTCAAAGACACAAAAACCAGTACAATGGTTCTAGAATTTAAGTACAGGACTTACTAACTCTAAAAATGCACCAGCTCTCTCAACATTGTTTGAAGGAAAAGCCTAATTAACCCATGAGGTGATCAGAAAGTAAGAACTATAGAAAAGAAAACAAACCAAAAGAAAAAAAAATGAATTACCAAGAAACAAAATAATTGGGTTTTGAAGTAAGCCATTGGCTATACTTGAGATACTGCCCAGTCTGAAGGGAACTAACAATCATTAAATGTCTATTTGGTCTTTAACATAACCCTGTGAAATGGCCAGGGACAGGATTAAGTAATATTCTTATTTCACTGATGGGTAAAGTGAGGCAGAGTTTAGGCAACTTCCCTAGGCACTAATACCATAAATAGTGGAGCAGAGATTTCTACTCATAGTGTCTGATGTTGGAGTCCATGTACTATTCACAACGACATGCTATATCTTGTTAGAATAATAGGTACCTCAAATGGCTTCCAATTTGCCTCACTGAAGTTAAGTTGTTTCATAATACATTGAATAGGAAATAAAACAATTATAAGCTGACATAATGAACTGTGACTCCATTCTAAATCATGGCACACATGGTAAGGTTCGTGGAAAGAGCCATGCAGTTGAATCAGAACTCATATAGTTAGCAGCTGAATTCAGTTGAGGATTCAATGCCTTAATATGGGGAAAACCTGTCTGGTGATTGGCAGGTTTGTCTGATTCTTGACACTGAGATAATATGAACAGGTGTGAAGTAAAAAACCTAACATCTTAAATTTCTAACATAAACATTCAAAGCTCCCTTAGTGCTATGAAATATCCCTGCTTCTCTTCTACTTACATTCCCAGCCAGGTTCCCATGGTTTGTAATAATCAACCACAAGGAACTAAGATTTCAAAGTACTTAGACTATGAAAAGGCAACAAGAGTTCTTAACTGTTTTTTATGCTGTAGATCCCTTTGTCAATCTTGGGAAATTCATGAGCCATTTCTCAGAAGAATGTTTGTAAATTTCTTCAAATGTATAAAATAAAATGTAACAATCAATTGTATTCTAATATACTTGTCCAATATTTTTAGAAAGTCATTAATGGAGTAATATATGTTCTTCCTTTTAAATGTATTAAACAGCAAGATATGGCATCAAACTCATAATGATTGTAAATATTTCAATATACCTGCCACATACATGATTGATAGGAAAATATGTATAATGGTTTTTGTTAGTAACTGATAGAGTTTGGAATATTGTCCTTCCAGAACTCATGTGGAAATCTAATCCCCAATGAGGCAGTGTTGGGAGCTGTTTGCGCCATGGGGTGGATCCCTCATGAATGGATTAATGCTCTCCCTGGGTGAGTGAGGGTAGTGACTGAGTTCTCATTCTATTAGTTCCTGGGAGAGGTGGTTGTTTAAAAGACACTGGAACCTCCCCCGCTCTCTCTCTGCTTCCTCTCACCATATGATTTGCTTGTACCCACCAGCTGCTTTCTTCCATGAGTAGGAGTAGCCTGAGGCCTGTGCCAGATGCAGCTGTCTCAGAATCATAAGAAAAATAAACCTCTTTTCTTTATAAATTACCCAGTTTCAGGTATGAACTAATACAGTAACAAAATCACAGGTACCTATGAAGACTATTACTGTTTGTTACCTATATCATTTATATTTATAATTAAAGGAAATGCTAGATTTTAGTTGGTACCAGTGAAAACAAAGATGTAATTTTTTTTCATGCAAGTTTACAAACACTGAATTCTATCCACATACACCCCCCAAGCCCCCCAAGTTCTAAAAACCCTTTAAGTCTTTGCTGTTTGCTTTGGAAGGCATTTCAAACATTGTCTCTAATCCCTGTTATGTCACATGAGATAGGATTAAAAACTTAATGCTGAATCTCCAGCCCCCCAAGTTCTAAAAACCCTTTAAGTCTTTGCTGTTTGCTTTGGAAGGCATTTCACACATTGTCTCTAATCCCTGTTATGTCACATGAGATAGGATTAAAAACTTAATGCTGAATCTCAGAGAAGTAAAGTCACTTGCTTCTGATTAGTTACGTAAGTGATGAGGCTGGCATTCCAGCCAAACATATACTCATCCCAGTCTACTTTCCGCTCTACCAACAAGCTCAAACCTGCTCTAATAATGGTTACCCACTGATACTAGACAGGTTCCAGGTTCTTGGTCAAACCATGAAGAAAAATCTTTCACAAGACCAAGAGGAGTTCACATCACAGTGAGTACCTGTGCAATGAAAGGAAAGGAAGAGGGACAGACAGTCGAAATATTCAAACAATAGGACTTTATTGCAAAGTAAAAGTACACGCGGAGTGGGGTGGTGGTGGTGAGGGCATACTTGCAAGTGAGGAATACACCGTGGATTCTTAATGGGAAGGTTTATATGCTGTTCTGGGATGGGGTTTTTCTCTATCCTAAGAGGAGGAATATTCAGCCATGGGGGAGGATCTAAGATAATTAAGGTCTAAGAGGCTGAGAAAAGGATGCACCAGCTTCCTGTCATGCATCCCTGAGTTTCTCAAGTTTTTGGTCATGTGCAGTGGGGTCATTTTTCCCTCAACTTTGTCCTTTCTGGTATAGCATCATTGGTGGAAGGTCATATGGCACTCATCTGCACTTTTGTTCCTCCTAGTGTGCACGTGCTGCAGTTTTTGTAAATCTCAAAGTTCCAGATGCAGCATGCTGATTGGTAGGGTGGTTAAGCTGTCATCAGCTCATTATTCATTCATTAACTGCAAAACAAGGAAGTGGCTAATGCCCAACCAGTCTGAAGTTTCATGAGCATTCTCTCGGTGGCTATTCTTTCCTACCTCACCACCTCCCACAATTCCATTTTATGTGAACTTTTTTATACTTAAAATTCTTATGTAGTAACAACAAAAGGAATGCCCAATATTCCACTTATAAGGTAGTCTGATAAGCCCTGTGAGGACCTGATTATATTTGGATTCAATTCAAAGATTGAGTGAAGAAGGCTTCATGAAGAGAACAGGTGTACTCTCTAGAGAAGGTTGGGTGGGAGTGTAACAGCCACTTAATACCTACAGAACTGATACAGTGAGTTTGCAACAAAACAAAAGAACCCAGCCCAGCAGCTTTACAATATATTCTAAGGAAATCTTGCTGAGAAAGTAAAACTCTATCAAAAAATCACATGAATATTGAAAGAACTTTAATAAGCATTTCTTTTTTCATCATTATTTGAAAATAGGTGTTAAAAATTGTGACAGTCCCAGAAGATAGTATATGCAAATACTGTTAAGCTCCTCGGGCAATATAGAATGTTTGGCTGGGGGTGGAGGTGTGGCTGGCTCTGGGGAGAGGCTATCCTGTAATCCTAGTTTCATTACTGACTAGTTGTGTTACCCTGGGAAGGTCATTTACTCCTCCTTATGCCACAATTTTCTCATCAGAAAAATGAGGATTCCAAGAGTTCTCATGGTATCAGTAATATGTGTGTATGTGTGTGTGTGTGTGTATCAGGAGGTGATTTAAATAAATTAAATGCATTAGTATGTGTAAATTTGTATGCCTCAGTTTCTTCATCTTTAGATGGGGATCATTAATAGGTACATAGCAAAATTGTTAAAAGGGTTATACAGGGGTACTTCAATAAGTTTGTGAAAAACAGAATTAAAAATTAATTTTTTTAAAGAACTTTTGAAGTACCCTAGTATAGTTGAAAAGCTTCCTTCAGGTCACTTCTTCGCATGAAACTGAATTAATACTTCAGACTGCCATCATGCCTACCTAAAATGCAAAGAAACAGAAAAACAAACTAAAAACTGCTTCTGTAATTGCTTTTAATTCAAAGTCCTTGACATGGCATTAAAAAACCTTTCAAATTTGGCCAAAGCTTCCTTTCTAGCCTCATCTTTCACTCCACTGCACTTGAATATCCCTACCCAGCTATTCTTTTATGTCATCTTTCCTAACTATGTGGTCTTATCCCTTATCTCACTTCAACTAACGAATATTCACACAAGACTTTCGCTGCTACACTTTTTTCCTCTGAAAGTCTTCCTTCCCTCATTATGGTTTATCTTCTTCCTGTGTCATTAGAGAATTTGTTTAGTATTTGAATTTTCCTTTTATTTCTGTCCGTTTCTTCAGAATCAAGACTGCCTAATAAGGAATTAAGGAATGATTGAATGAATAGATTAATGAGTGCATAAACATATTAATAATCTTTTTCATAAGGCCAAGTTGGAATATAATCTGTGAAGCCTTTCTCAGTTTCCCCAAGTAGAGTTATTACTCTCTCTAGACTTGCCTAAGTCTAGGTGATATGCAAAAAGTCAAATTGCAAATGGCTTTTTCATATCTGTTAAGCTCACGATGCTGTGAATTCCTCTCACATGCCTTACTCATCTAATCAATCCCAAATCTGCATAATGCTAGTCCACGGTAGCTAAATCACTATGTGCTTTAATAAATCAGTGAGTGAGTTGTGTCCTATTAATTTTTTTTTATGTCCATGTGAGTGGTTTATAAGATCTTGAAATTGCCCCAGAGAAGGAAATAATTGATCTTTTCAGATTGGATGCTATCAAGTGAGTCACAGTCCAGTTCAGCTGTTAGTTTACTCTTCTTACCAGAGCTGTGTTCTCCTACAAACACACACACAAAAAATCCTCTCCTATAGTACAAACAAGAAGTGGAGCAGTTATTAAATTGCATACGGGAGAGAAATATCAACAGGTGACCAATTAGCGCCACAACAAAAATGTGTTTATCCTTGAAGTTTCCAGTAGGGAATGATTCTCGCTGCATCTCAGCATGATATAGATTTGTACTTGAGTGCAGCTTCAGTGTGATTTGGAGAGACCTAGAGTACTGTTTATTCACACTAAGTTCAACATTCTTAAAAGACTCAAAGTGAGAAAATGAGAATCTTTTGGACATGTTTTTCAGAGATAGGGGAAGATAGACTGGATGATCTTCAAGGTCTACCCAGCTGTGCTTGAATCCCCTGAGTGTCCTCTTGCTTTGATTGTTCAGTTTCTGGATCATTCCCTCCAGGGCTAGAGAACTACTGCCTAGGCCAGCTGTTTCATTTACAGATAGCTTTGACCATGAAAAGCCCTTTCTTCTAGTGAATTTAAATTTGTCTCAATTGTTTTTATAATCATTCTGCACTTTCATAATGTAATACCATTTCATATTATGTGAACTGATCTTCATCCAGGCTAAATCTATCAGCTTCTTATCTTATAGCATGGGTGGAATACCTCAAATATTTATCTAAATTATTTTCCCTTCACCCTTCTAGTTGTTAATAAAGGCTTAAAAATTTCCCCCTAAATGTCTGTTTCATCAACTACTTGTTGCTTACCAAATTCACATGTTATATATGGTACAGAACTCAGTACTTACCAGTGAATAAAGGGGGGTTATTAATAATAATAGTTGTTTTAATATTAATGATAATTATCATTTGCATACTAATCCCATCGTCCAAAAGAAAACACAAATATCTGCTTTATCTATATTCTTACTTCTATGAAAAAGTAATGTATTTTCCTTTTATGTAAGATATAATATTTTATAGCTATAGATTTCTAGTAGTTTGTAAGCTCAATAGGTTATTGTTTATGGAAATGGAGAGATCAAAACAAATTTGAGCTAATCATAGAAATAATTATTAAGACATGGTAATTAACTGGATATGGATTGTGTAAAAGCAGGGGTTATCAAGAATCACTTTCAGGTTATTTGCTTAGGCATTTGGGTGGTTTGTAGGGTCATTTATAAACTTGTGGAGAACAAGGTGGTTTGAGGGACCAGAGAAAATGAGTTAAGTTTTGTATAATTGACCTAGAAGTGGAGTATGTGCATAGAAATAGGCAATTGAAAATATGGGTCTGGAACATCAGAAAGAAGTCTATTTTTGTGGTATGAATTTGGGAATAATAAGAATAAACACGGCAGTTAAAGTTGTTGGAGTGGATAAGACCTTGCGAGAAGTATTGAGTAAGAAATAAAAGGGTCCTTGCAATAAATTCTGATAAATGAAGCTTTATGATACAGGCAAATGAGGAGCAAACTGTAAAAGAGTGTACA
>NW_007728178.1:278688-288942 GCF_000696425.1 Galeopterus variegatus | reverse complement strand
TTCTGATAAATGAAGCTTTATGATACAGGCAAATGAGGAGCAAACTGTAAAAGAGTGTACAAATAGTTATGCTGAAGGGTTTCTCCTCTGTTTTCTTTAATAAGTTTTATTGTTTCGGGGTGTATATTTAAATCCTTGATCCATTTTGAGTTGATTTTAGTACATGGTGAGAGATGTGGGTCTAGGAAACTTCTCTTCTACTAAAGCCATCTTCCTTAATGAGTAGTCCCACACATGCCCCCACAAAATAAGGTACTCTTATTAATATTAATTCTTCCTATTCCCTCTATGCCTGTAATTATCTTTCCACTTCCCTCTGCCTATTCAAATTATCCCCACTCTTCAGGATTTGGCTCAGGCTCCCTGAGGGGTGTTACTTCCTGTAGCTCCTATCGATCACTCGCTTTCCTGAATAGCTTCTTCAGACATTTGAAGTCTGGATTGTGAAATTTGGTAGCTATGGCTCCTTTACTTTAACTGTTTTTATCATGTTTCCCAACTAAGATGGGAATCTCATGTCTTTGATTTCTTTCTCTGTCCTAGTATGATTCAGGCACACCCTAGTTGCTGGATATACAAGTATAAAGGACTGAGAGGAGCAGGATGAAGGAAGAAATGGGGAAAAATGTTGACAAATATGTATTGATTGATTCTCTACACTAAAACAAAATTAGGGTAGAATCTGAATTAGCAAGGAGAGTCACATAGTACCTGTGTTCAATATTTCATAACGACTAAACTGAGCAATCATAAAATCAATTTATTTTCTGTGCATTCCTGTGATGCAGTATGACAGGGTAATAATTTATTGATTTCTGGATTAAAGGTGCTCAAAATACTTGTGTGATGATATCAGCCTTTTCAGCCACTGAAACATTATGCCTGAGACATTACAAGCCTCATTCAGTTATTTTGGCCCTAGAGGTTGTTGCATGGCTGGCAATGAAATGCTCATTTTCTAATGAAATTTCCTGCCTGTAATCATTTACTAGGACAAGACCATGACTTAACTCTGTCACTGTTTCTCTTGGTATAATCAAAATGCATTTCAGGGATCCAACTAAGGAGAGCAAGTAAATAGCATTTTCTAGGTTCCAAGTTAGAAATATTTTCCTTAACATTTGATACACAGCATAGGGAACCTTTTCATTCATATAAATTCGAGAGTCACGTTTTCCATACCATCCTATCTGCCTTACTGTTCCAGCACAATGCCAGAGGAGGGGTTTCTGGCAACACTGCAGCAGCTGCCTTCATACTAGGGTACTTCAAAAATGTCATGGAAAGACTGATATTACCTTTCAATTCTATTTTTTCCACATACATTTTGAAGTACTGTTGTTGAGTTTTATTCACCAGCTCATTCACTACTAGTGGTAGAAGTACCAGATCCTCAAATTGCTGGCCACATTAGTTTGAGTTCAAATCTTCAAGGAGAAATCTAGTCCTTTACTTTTTTATTTTTTAAATAAATAAAAGTTTTTTTCAAAAAATAGCCAAGAAAACTTACTTCCCTGTTTTGTGAATAGATAGCAAGTCTTCCTCATTCTTCCCTGTAGTTCTGTTTACTGAATGTACCTTTGCAAATAGGGCACTAGCTCCAACTGGTCTCATGTTTCAGACCAGTTTATCTACTGGGCGTTTTCTTCAGGGTGTGCTACAGATGCATCAAACTGAAATTTCCCTCCATGTCTGGTCATAATCTTTGCTGTCCTTCACCTGTCCTCCTGTGTCTGCCTTCTCAGTTGATGATCCACGGAGCTACTCTAGTCAAAAGCCTTAGAAACCTTCTTGATCATTTTTTATTTCTCATTCACTGTCCTTCTGCGTTTACCTATTCATACGGTCCTACTTGTTTTATCTCATAAATGTCACTTGAATTTCTTCTGTAAACTCCATGCTAATATCCAGTGCCCTAACTCAGCCTCATCATCTTTTAATTAGAATAATGTAATAGCTGCTGAACAGATCACTTGTTATAACCATATGTAGAGAGTGATTTTTCTTGTTCTCTCAGGCCCAGAGCTGAGGTCAAAAGATATTCCATATTCCAAAGTCAAGAAATCACCTGTAATTGGAGCCATGTACTAATTCCAGCTTTTTAAGAGATGAAGGGCAGAACTAGTTCTATTTTTAAAAAAATGTCATTTCCTTTTAAATACAAGAAGACTGTGAAGGAAAATGGGATAGGAAAAAGGGGTGCTGATCTTTTACAAAATGCAATGTTTCTCATAAGAGACTTTTCCTCCCTAAATCCAAGTTAGGTGGCCTCAGAAGAATTAACTATGAGACTGAGGGTGTCCATAATGAGTGTACTGATATTACAGTTCTAGGATGGTGCCTGCTTAGTGTTTAATTTTGCTCATCTAAGATCGGTGCATATGTGCAGGAGGTGGAAAATGGACATATGAAATTGGAAAGATGCAGCTGGGAAGACAGTAAAGTCACCCATGGTCCATGCTAAACTCCCAGCATTAGATCTGACAAAGACAACGGAGAGGCAAGTTTCTCTTAGTTCTAGTAGAAACTGAACAAGGGTCTGTTCACCGGGCTGAGGCAACCCAGGTGCAAGGGATTGTAAAATGAACAGCCGATGGGGACACTAGGATGTGAGAAATGGATTTCCCATGCCACATGATTATGCTTTGGGTAGGTCCTGAAGGCTCTTCCAAAAATCTTACAGATGCATTCCTCAAGAGAACCAAACTTGTTCCCTTATCACACCGAAGCACATATCTGGTACTGCATTTATTGCTTTGCAATATTCTGCTTATGTTTGTTTCCCTATAGAGATTAAAAGCACCTGACAGCACCAGTGAGTCGGATACGTTTTTGAATTTTAAGAATCAAGTCCAATACATGCCACTAAGTATGTGATAAATTTCCTGGCACAAATTACTAGCAGAAGGATGCTCTTACCCCAATAAAGAAGCTCTTTAGTCACAAAAGATTGATGTGCTATATTGTTTTGAACACCAGAGCAATATTATAGCTTTTTACTTATGTTCAAATAGTGAAAGAAAGAATTCTGAACATCCACTATGGTTTCAGGCATTCTACTGGGAACTTTTTTTTTGTTATCATTTTTCAAAAATTAGCATTCTCCTGGAGAATTGTAAAATTGTTACTGAACTGGCCTTATGTTGTCATGCGACAAATAATGACTTTAGAAAATTATAAAAAGTGGGCTTCAAAGACCTGATCTGCAATTTTCCATCTGTGTAACAAAGGGCTAACTTATACTTCCTGAGTCTCAATTTTCTTTCATATGCAAAATGTTAATAAAACATGACTCTGACAGCTGAGTTATAGGAATAAAAAAGTTTCGTAAATTACCTGGCATCCAGTGAGTGCTCAATAAATGATAGTTTATTGGTATTATTATTATTAGAGATAATTATTTAGTACGTCTGATATAGGCTAACATTGTGAAGTGTTGAGATTTACAAAGTTATTCTTTCAGAAGGGGTAAAGGGGATAAATAAAAAACTCACACAAAAAATATGTTTGAAAACAACCCTATTTGTTTTCAAATTAATGCAAAGTTAATGAGTTTTCAGTTCTCATATATCAATGTAGACACTGCTTTACAATTTTATGACACTCAGTGTTGATGAGTTTATGGTAGAAAAGGACTTCATGCTCCTAGGAGATTGCAATGATATAATCTTCATGGATGATTAATTGGTAAAAAAAAAAAATATATATATATATATATGCTTTAACATAGATATTCTGAATTTCACTTTTAAAAATATTACCATAAGTATATAAATGGTGACATGCAGGTTTAAGAATGTGGATGTTCACAATGGCATCATGAGAGAGAAAAAAGTTAAATGTATTTAAATGTTCAAAACTAAGAATTTATTTAATATAAGACATCTATATGGAGTAGTATGCAAGAATTAGAATTATATTTGAGAGGAATATGTACTATTAGGGAAATGACTGTGTATTCCCATGTGAAAAGAGTAGGTCATAATTTCAACTGTGTAAAAAAAAAATGTCTCTAGAAAAAGACTGGAGAAGAATTTTCAACATGTGTTTTCTCAGAGTAGACTTGCTTGTGTACATTTAAGGATCTCACCGGGAGTAGAATGTATGCTGGCTCTGCTTGGATTGTCAAAGTGATCAGTGTTCTCCATTCAGTAGCACCAGTTGTTAGGTATTGACTTTCAAATCTTCTGTGCAACCAAATCCCATTTGGGGAGTTTTTTGAAAAACTACTCTTAAACTTAGGTTCCAGATATCCTAATCCAATCTCCAGAACTGGGAACTGAAATTATATATTTTTAAGTGTATACATTGTTTTCACTGGGGAAATTTTCAAAAAGAAATAGGTAAATGGAAAAACAAAACTCACCTGCCCCTTGCCACTCTCCTCACCCCACCTGTTCATCTTCCCCCATAGCTTTTGTCCTCAGTTCAACTGTACTGTAGGCATATTAAATTATATTTTATTTTGAACATAGTTTGAATCATATATACCATATTATTGCTTGCTTTTATTATTTAATAATGTGTGATTAGCCTCTTGTGTATGTAATTCCTGTGTGCTTTGTATAATAGATATGGTAAATATAGGGACTTGCTAACATTCCTTTTGTGTTTTAGCATCTTCTAAGTCAATATTATCTGCAGGGGTCCATATAGACAGGAAGTATCCTTTTCTTTCTACTCTGGAGTTTCAATTGTAGCTCTGTTGCATGTGGTGGAATTAAAGGAGGAAAGAGAGATCTCTGAGCATCAGATCTTATCACCATTAAATTGCAGTCACTGTAATGAGAATTACTGAGCCAGCGAGGTAACAGACTAACTCTGTGCATCTTGTCTGCTCATCTGTTTCTGGAGGTTGGGCCTTGGATGGGGCCTCAACACAGAAAGATCTCTGAGCATCAGATCTTATCACCATTAAATTGCAGTCACTGTAATGAGAATTACTGAACCAGCGAGGTAACAGACTAACTCTGTGCATCTTGTCTGCTCATCTGTTTCTGGAGGTTGGGCCTTGGATGGGGCCTCAACACAGAGCTCTATGTTGGTCTTAGCAGCTGACATCTGCTTTCCCTTATATTTTGTTTGGTTGATCCATTCCTGTTTTCATTAGACTAAAGAATTCTTCTAACAGTGTGCATTAGTGGAATAGGATAGACTTTGGATGGCAACTCTGCCATTTTCTAGATGTGCAAGTTGCTCAATCATTCTCAGCCTATACTCCTCACCATTTGCTGACACATCCAACTTTCTCATTGTCCTTTAAATCTCTGCTGTGCTGTTCTTTTTTATTTTTATTTTTTCCAGGAAGACTTCCCTTATCCTGACAGATCAAATTAGTAGTCCCTCCTTTACGGTCCTTAAAATTGGTTCCTTATGCCTACTGTAGTCTCAATTATTCTGTATTATGCTATGTTTGACAGTTAGCTTTATTATTTTACCAGAACTGTGGATCCTATAAAATCAGGAGCTATATCTTGATCATTATTTCACCCCTTGTTCCTTGCAAAATATCTATAATGTTTTGGTGATCAATGTAGGTTTCTTAATTAAGTGTGTGGTCAACGTGAATATGTACCACGACACTCAAGTTATAGGAAATTCTAATTTCTTTATTTTTCCCCTATCCCTATATCCAGTGACATAAGGAATAATTTCCACAATCTGGGGTTGCCTGGAAATATGACCTCAGTTATTGAATGATAGGAAAGGATCAAGAAATCCTTCCCTGTGATCACACAGAAAATCCGGTGCTCTCAAAGTCCAGACAAACTCAAGAAGTGCCCATTGGTTTAAACCCATCACGGATGCTACCATTTGGGCTCCCTTTCTCACACAGGCCATTGAAAGATGTGCTGTTCTATCTTCCCCATGCTGAAGACAGGGATGCCTTTTGAACCCCTGTTTCCAAAACTCCCTTGGAACCAATTTGCCTCAAGTTTCTACTTCCCCTGGGGTGTTATAAATCAGTGATACTCAGACAGCCACTCTAGAAACCTGTAACACTTATCATTCACAGGTTACGGGGAGCCAATCCTCTACTCAATAGTTGGGTGGCAACCCTGTCTTTCTCAAATTACCTTCACCATATGCAGCAAGACAAAGACCTGAAGCAGTGGGTCCCAGAGATAATGGCCTTGGAGTAGTCTATAACATACAACAATATTAATTTATATTGTATCCTCACCCTGATGACAGAACCCAGCAAGTCATTGGGGCAAAAGGAGAAAATGAGCGAAAATAACTTTGTCTTTTGTATTCCTACAGCAACAAAAACAAGACAGAATTTAAATTTAATTTTTTTGCATGAATGAGCTAATGTTTAAATCAATAAAATTAAAATCATTGCTCCACATTATAAAGTTATCATGATGATTGAATATGATAGACATTCTCTTTTCTTGTCTTCATGCATACAGCACAACACACATCATTCTGATTGTGCATAATACGTGTTCGACCATGCTGTAAACCTTGCCACATTGTGTTTCTGGGCATCATACCAGATGTTTGGCATTTTAACCAAAATCCAATTAATAATTAGCTCAAGTCCTCTGATGCTTGAAGCTCTCTTTAGGAATCAGTTTGGATCATTTGCTACTAAGCTCCTAGGATATCCCTTTCAGAGAACTAATATTGTTGCTATTTTAATGACAATCTGGCAGGTTATTATCCACAAGAGCAATGGTCACAGTATAGCAGATATTTGACAGCTAGGGCTCTTGTTTCATATAGACCTAACTTCTCATTCCCACTTCATTACCACTAGAATGATAACATTTGACAACCCAAAACCTCTCTAAGATTCAATTTCCTTACCTTTAAGATGAGAATAATGATTACCTCATAGAGTTGTAATAATGGTTCCATAAGACATGGCACGTATATCTCTTGACACACTTTCTTGCATATAATATAAAATAAATATTAATAATACAATAGAAAGCTATCTTTTCTATAAAGATAACCAAGTCCATTTGTGCACCACCTTGTGTGGCCTTGTCCTTTTCATTTATATAGTAGTGCCACAGTATGTAAGAGGAAGTTACATAGCTATCTATGTAGTTGTCTACCTGTTTTGTTCAGTACACAGGTACAGACTGGCCAGCAAGTGACAGGGTTAGTGCTGGGCTAGAAAGTCCTCTTCTGTCCTTAAGGAGTTTCTGATGGATAAAGATAAGTAAAGTCATGCATTGGGATAACTATCATTCACTAATTTGAGAAACATTTATTGAATGATGGCTCTCTGACAGGTATGATTCTAGGCTGGAGTGATGCCTGACTTTGAGAATACAGAGCAAGGAAGGCCTTAGGGCCTGAGCCAGTAATGAAAGACTTCCCAGGCATGGACATCTTCCATGTGAGCCTTGAGAAATGAATAGGCTGTAAAAATGGCAGGAAGGGTGTTCCAGACAAGTAAGAAACAAATACAAATGCAAAGACTGGAAGACTGTGGTAGAGAAAAGTGCTCAGAAGTGCTTTAGGGTATTGCCTAAAGATGAGAAGGAAGAGGTTGGTGGGAAACAGGTGATTAAATGGCTTTTTAAAGGTGCTAGTGTGCAGCCCAGGCAAGTGCACACCAACCAGAGAGGCGCGCCCCCCTCCCGCCCCCGTGAGAGGCCTGAGACCCATGGCGACCACATGGCCCAAGGCACAAGTGTGCTAGTGTGCAGCCCAGGCAAGTGCACACCAACCAGAGAGGCGCGCCCCCCTCCCGCCCCCATGAGAGGCCTGAGACCCATGGCGACCACATGGCCCAAGGCACAAGTACAACCGACCAGGTAGACATCACTGCTACTGGACTCCCACCCCCATCACGAGAGAGTAGGCACCAACCAGAGAGGCCAAACCTTTCGCCCACAGGCGCTGAGGCAGCCATGACAAATTGGCAGCCCCTGCAGCATCCTAGCCAGACGATAGTGTCAAAACAGGGGACTGTGAAATCCTTTGCCACAATGACTAAACACCAAAGGAAAGATACCAGAAATATGAAAAGTCAAGAAAGTACACCACAAGAGGGTAATAATTCTGAAGCTCTAGATCCTATAAAACAAGAAGCTCTTGAAATGTCTGACAAGGAATTTCGAATGACAATTCTAAGGAAACCAAATGAGATACAAGAAAACTCAGCTAGACAACATGATGAAATGAGCAAAAGTATACAGGACCTGAAAGAAGAAATATACAAGGAAATCAATGCTCTGAAAAAGAATGTAGCAGAGCTTGGCCAGCTGAAGAATTCATTCAATCAAATAAAAAACACAACAGAGAGTTTAACCAGTAGGCTTGCAGAAGCAGAAGAGAGAACTTCTGACCTTGAATATGGGCTGTTTAAAATAACACAGGCAGACCAAAAAAAAAAAAAAAAAGAAAGAAAAGAAAAAGAAAAATAGAATTAAAAACATTAAAGAAAATCTAAGAGAGATATCAGACAACCTTAAGTGCTGAAATATCTAAGCCATGGGATTCCAAAAGGGGAGGAAAAAGGAGATTGCATTGAAAACATATTCAACAAAATAGTGGCAGAAAACTTCCCAGGTACAGGAGAAGACACAGATCTTTAGATTCAGGATGCTCAAAGATCCCCAAATGTATTCAACCCAAAAAGGTCTTCTCCAAGATGTGTTATAGTCAAATTGGCAAAACTCAAAGACAAAGAGAGAATTTTAAAAGCTGCAAGAGAGAAGCATCAAGTCACCTATAAAGGAGCCACAATCAGGCTAACATCAGACTTTCCTCACAAACCCTAAAAGCCAGAAAGGAACGGGATGATATATTCAAAATGATAAAAGACAGAGATTGCCAGCCAAGAATACTTTATCCCACAAGGCTATCCTTCCAAAATGAAGGGCAAATAGTATATTTCTCAGACAAACAAAAACTGCAGGTGTTCACTATCACACAACCACCCTTTCAAGAAATTCTCAAGGGAGTGCTGGGTTTAATATCTGAAAAATAACTACCACTGCCATAAAAACTCAAGAAAAATAAAAACCCACTAGTAATATAAAAATGCTAACAATAAAGAGAAAAAAAAGTTTATCCACAATGCAAGAAACCAACAAATACAGAAGACAAACAGTAAATCAGAAAGAAAGGAACAAAAGACACTTAAGACATCCAAACAAAAAATCAATAAAATGCTAGGAGTAAATCAACACTTTTCAATAACAACTCTTAATGTAAAAGGATTAAATTCCCCAATCAAAAAAAAAAAAAAAGACTGACTGGATTAAAAAGGAGAACCCAACTATATGCTGCCTTCAAGAGACTCACCTCACATATAAAGACTCACATAGACTAAGAGTGAAAGAATGGAAAAAAGACATACCATGCAAATAGAAATGAAAAATGACCTAGACTAGCTATTCTTATATCTGCTAAAATAGATTTTAAACTAAAAAACACAAAAAGAGAAAAAGAAGTCCACTACATAATGATAAAAGGATTCATCCATCAAGAAGACATAACAATCATAAATATATATATACACAATGTCAGAACAGCCAGACTTATAAAGCAAACTCTACTAGACCTAAAGAAGGAGATAGACACTAATACCATACAGCAGGGGACCTGAATACCCCACTGTCAATATTGGACAGATCATCTAGGTAAAGAATTAGCAGAGAAACACAAGATCTAAACAACACTCTCAACCAATTGGACTTGGCAGATATCTACAGAACATTCCATCCAACAACCTCAGAATATTCATTCTTCTCATCAGCACATGGATCATTCTCCAGGATAGGTCATATATCAGGTCACAAATCAAGTCTCAACAAATTTTTTAAAAATTGGAGTATCCCATGTATTTTTTCAGATCACAATGGATTAAAATTAAAAATCAATAACAAATGAAATTCTGGAAACTATACAAACACATGGAAATTAAACAACATTCAACTTAACGACACATTGGTCCAAGAAGAAATCAAACAGGAAATAAAAAAATTTATTGAAACTAATGAAAATAATGAGACATCATACCAAAACTTGTGGCATACATCAAAAGCGTAATAACTTCGTATAGCATACATTATACGAAGTTATACGACAAGGATTGATGACATGTTAGGTCACAAATCAAGTCTCAACAAATTTTTTAAAAATTGGAGTATCCCATGTATTTTTTCAGATATGAAACTAGACCTGTACCTCTCACCGTACACCAAAATCAAGTCAAAATGGATTAAAGACTTATATATAAGACCCAAAACTATAAAACTACTAAAAGAAAACAGAGGGGAAACA